>NC_064877.1:56175646-56223146 GCF_943734665.1 Anopheles aquasalis
TAGTTCATTCAGCCAGCAGTTTTGTAGCGAATGGTGGCGGTACTCGAAATCGCAAACTGTGGTCATCGTTCAAAGGCACTCCGGGGTAGTTGTGGTTTGAGAAGATTGCGTAACTTGCCCCCCGTATAGCCACGAACCGGTTTGGGGTTCGACGCCATCTCCAAGATACCATTTCTTTTCGTTTACTGCTGCGAACGATGCAGCTTTCCTTAGAAAATGGAATGGCCCTTTGTGACCTACGGTTTCAGCGGTTTTTGCGCTTCATTACGTTATAGATTTAGATGCATTGGAATAAGTTTTGACGATTTATATGAATCCTAAGACACAAATAGCGTATTAACATGCCAATTCCCAGCTGGAGAGAATTGCAAATGTTTAAAAAGAATCCAAATGATACAAAAATGTCATCCAGACTGTCAGCAGAACAAACGGTACCACTGAGGCAACAACGGGCATTACATCTTGCTTAACGTACAAATCTCTTTCTCTCCACAATGCCTCAACGGTATAGACCATGTTCGCATCATCCTCCCCTTGCACGCTGTGCATTTTCGTTCGCTTGACAAAACATGAAAAATGACATTCATAAACAAACTGCTCGCTATGCCCCGTTCCCTGGTGGGCCGACAGTGTTTCTTCTAGAATGTGTGGACTCGGCTAAACGGGGAGAGTACCCAAGACACCAGAGCGACAGTGTCGAGGCGAGCACACGCCACAGACGATTAAGGAATGAATCCAACTCTACTCAACCGACCCTGCTCCTCGGGGAAAACACGTCAGCCAATCAGAGACTTGAAACCGAAAGCAGAGGCGCCAACGAACATCCGGAAAGCGAGTCTTGCTTGGTGAGCGGTTTTGAGGGACTAAACCAAAAACGATGGGAATATCATTTTTCGCCAGGTCGTCGCCAAATCCTGCCTACAAACACACACGACGAGAAAGGTGTCAGTTGTCTTCTATCTCGCGGGTGGGCGGTTGAGCTTCTCTATCATTGTGATTCGTTGTCACGATGCCGTGTCGTGCACCTGCAGGAGCAACAGGATTTATTTGTCTTTCTCCGATAACTCTCACGGGGCAATGCGCCTGGAGAGTGACGCTTTCCTGTGGTTCCGTCACTCAATCTACTTTCTTAGTGAGCCAGCCTGGCGTAGCCTCGGTGTAGTCACGTTGATTGGGGCAATTAAAAATCAACCCGCCTCCAAGCAGAGTGAACTTCCGTTCGGGGTGAGAGGTGTCGTAAATAATGTGACCCAACTAACCCAGAGAAATGAGCAGCATCGAGGCTTGGAGTGGGATCGTGGAGAAGTTTCTCGCTCCATCTTGAGCGTACCACCCTCAAGCGGCAGATTATTCATCGCACAAGGATTTGAAAGCACCTGAAATGGTGCGGCACCATTTCGCTGTTTGTGTGGGACGATTTATTGTGTTTTTTTCCGTTCCGTTTCCGTTTAGTTTTTTGCGACGAACCACGTACGGAATGATCATCACGATCGGCCAGCCTCTCAAAAGCAACGGTGAAAGTTGCAGTTGAACCATATTGAGCGGGCAGTCTCGATGGCGGTTTGACCTGAGCTTGTGAGTCACAATCTGATTGCACTAGCGATCCGAGCCGGAACAACTCTCTACCGTATTGGTATCCGTTCGATGGAGTGGCAGCGAAATGCAAACGGTTTGTTTGCATTTCGCACGGATGTCATTCGTGATACATTTGGAAGCAATCATATAGACGGCTTCTATGGAGGAATCGGAGGAAAGTTCGGTTTCACGATGAGGGTATTGACTTGAAAAAGATGACAAAATGGATGCTGCTACTTGGTCTGATGTCATGAGTGACGAGTGCAATTGGAATAATGAAGCTTTCTCCGTAACTTCTAGACATACGACGGTCACATGAAGAGGGGCTTCGGTAATTTTTGGCCAAAAAGAGGATAATTTTTGTCCTTTTTTTGTGAAGAAACCATTTAACTTAGTTCTCTCATATGATGGACTTGTTTAACCACAACTTTTTAAGAATATTTCGTTCTATTTTGGGGAAGATTTAATGAAAACATCATCCATGACATCAAATTTATGAAGGTGCGTCCGCTAAAAGATACTTTTTTACGATGCCCATCGTAGCTACGTGATAGGTCATCAGAAATATAAATCCCGTCGAGTTTTTGTTGAATTTCCTGTTTTTCGATTTTCGGCAGATTTTTGAAGTTGAAAAATTGATCACACTTTGATCAAACTGGGTTCGTCGCTTAAAAGGGCAAGTCTTTTGATTCTGAAAACACCGGCTCTTTTTTGATGGCTCATAGCTGCGTGATGAGTCATCAGAAAAATACAAATGGATACTCGTTGGAAAGATAATAAATAATAATAAGATAATAGTCCCGTCAAGTTTTTTGATGAATTTCTTACTTTTCGTAGATTTTTGGCAGATTTTTAAAGTTGAAAAAGTGAAACTTTTTGCGATTTTGCCTAGAAACACGATTATTAAAGATTTGTTTAAAAAAAAGTATCAACAATTTTAATGAAATCTCGACGGTGCTACCTGGCAAAGAGAGTAAATATTATGCATAAAAAAATTGAAATCGATCGGCCTAGTAGTTTTTGCACTACAATGGGCACCGACTTTGAAAACGTTATCTTTGGGAAAAGCTCTTCACAACGAGCCGCATGGAACCTTGTATGAAACGCGGATTTTCAAAAATCTATAACTTTGTTAGTTTTGCTTCGATTGATCCAAAAAAATTACGCAATAGTCTGGATAGAATCATCATTCAGGGATAATGTTAAACATATGTGTTACCAAAAAAAAAATACCGAAGCCCCCTGTTAAGGTGATCCTGAATTCGTTAGATGATTTCAAAATAGCAACGAATTCATCACATACGAATTGACAGATACAATTCCATCAATTTCTACAAATAGGCTTGAATCTTCGATTCAAAAATCAATCTGATTACCCAGGAGCGACACGTAAATTGCTAGAATGCTGCCCTACAAAATATTCGTATCTACCTTCACCCTGCAAACAGCTGTGAACAGGTGGACTACTGACAGCTTTATACCTCATACCTATTGTGCATGAACACACTGTTGCTGTTGCTTATTGCAAAATTATGCTTTTAAATCGAAACAACGGTGCGCAATTTGTAGCTGAATCACCGACGAGGGGGCGCCCAAAGCAGAGCAAGACAAGAGCAGAAATAATCTCACAGGCCACACCACACCGGAAAGTGTCACATAAATATATCAATAACCATAACAATAAAGAGCACAAATCGCTCGTACGCAAAATCCCGCGCCCTCTTCTCCCGTCACGAATTTATGTACTACACTTTCGGTGGAGAAGCTGGGAGTCGCAAATAGAGCGCAATAAAGGAACAAGTAATGTAGGAGGCTTGCATTGCCGCGCCGCGAAAACCGGCTGGTGAATGGACCGAACTTGTGTCCTTTAAGAAACCTTCCAACGATCCTCGCCTGGTACAGTTGTAGCGTAGTGAATCCTTTATTCTTGTTCTATTTCCTTCGGTTTTTCTTGCGGATTCTGTTCGCGAAATCCTCCGCGTCGAAACGGTCTGCTACACCGCGTGGGGCTTTATTTTACGATGCAACGGGGCAATCTTGGTCTCGGTCGTGGATGGTTCAAGCACCACCGTCGCCACCGCCATCAAGGACATAAAAGTTTGGCGCGAAAATGGCGGGCCAGGTTGCTTCTACTGGAAGGATAAGATTCCAACAGCGGCAACTTAAACAACCATGCAGCGATGCATTATTTACGTTAATGTGTGTCGGTTCGGTTGTAGTTCCCTTTTTTAGTGCGATATTTTCAGGTTCTGCTTCATCGCGAGGAAGAGTAGAGTTCTGTTAAATTGGAGACCCAAATTGTTTTCGCAAAAAATAAAAGAAAAGCTACTGCATGCCGCAGCACGTTAAACGATAAAACGGTTACTCTCACGAATACCTAGAAGATTAAGATATTTTCTTTAGAAACATTTTTTTTACCACAATGTTAATCCGTCGTCTGTTCGATCGATCAAATCGCTGTAATGGTTAAACTTTATCCGCTCGCGGCCACACTCGCCAAACTTTGTATTTGACTCCTTCGCCTTTCAACACTTGCTAGACTCATTGCAAAAAGGACTTTGGTAGAGTGACGATGACAGTGTAGCACGCGACAGCATCACCACCACGAGCTCACATGGTACCATGTGACGAAGAGAAACCGTCAAGACGTCCTACATCCTGCTCCTATCAAACATTCATGCCAGTATCTTTGGAGCAACACAAACTTTGCCGGTATCCCACGTCAATCGTCGTCGGTAGCTGGTGAGGGGTGAAAATTTTACTAGCAAAACACTGCAATGGACACCTCGGAGTCCGGAGTAAAAAAAACACCAAAAAAAGCAAGATGCTACCAAGACCAAGACTCCTCGGCTGCGACTGGAGTTGGCTGGAGCAATTGAAGAACTTGCGGGCAATTTTATGAGTCTCGGGCTCTCTCTCTCTCTCTGTCTCTCTCTCTCTCTCTGGGTGTCTGTGGTTCGTTATTTTACGTTCTGCCCATCCTAACCAGGCAGCCCGAAAGGATGGAGATACTATTTTGCTCACAGTCCAGAGGGCACAACCACCAAAAAAGGCTGCCCCGGCCAGCCACCGTGATCAATTATTCATCGAATAGAGAAAGTATTGCAGATGGGATCGTGGGCTGTGGGCTTGCTTCATCAAAAACGATTTAGAGATTTATCTTGGCTACATGTCAGGAATTTGATCACCACGAGCGCCCAAGAGTTCATGGCGCTCTCCATCGATCAACTGGCGGGGGTTCGAAAGGGTTCTGCCTAGTTCCCATTGATTAGAAGTGACTTCGGTGCGCTCGAGAAAAAAAGGAAGCTAACCTTTAAGCTGTTGCAGCTCTTTAAAGTATTCTCGAGCACAAAAACTACATTCCCTACGACCAGGCAGTGCTTCAAGGGACCAGCAGGCTCAACAATATCATTCCCCCTAAACACCAATTCCATCTGTGAACGAAGAGCTTGAAGCCGCAGATTGTTCCATTACATTCGCGCACCTCGCAATCGCGTAATCCTTTAACTGGATGAGCACCGTGCTGACAGCATAACACTTTGCATACCACCCACTCACAAACACAGACAGACACTCCCTTTTTTCGGTTACAACACTGCTTGGTTCTCTTATGAAAATGAGACAAGTGTATCATACATATTAGATTTTTTACATGAATATCTGATTTATCCAATTGTTTTCCGGATTTTTCTTTTCAGCCACCGTTGGCCACCATCGTAGCGGGCCAACCAATTGGCAAACTGGGAAAATGCGAGCACACACTAGCTCGCTCTCTGCGCCAGTTGCCACTTCTGAACCTAAAACCACCTCAGCGCCTCAAATGGGGAACACAATTCGGAAGCAGAACGAACACGCGTGGAGTGGCGCACCTACAGTCCCGTGTTGCGAATTCCGGAAATGAACATCCTTTCGAGTGGTCGATTATGAAAAGGGGGCGCCCTTTACGGGGCCGGTTGCCGGTTATGAAATCACGTTCTAAACACGCCAGGGAACACGCCAAAAGGACGGACGCTCAGCACAAGCCCGAGCACAGTAGCTCGTGAGATCAAATGGGAAACGAATTTCCCACTCATAAAACATTTTTCCAGCATCCCACACCCTCGATCCAGTCGACATACGAAGAGAGACGGTGTGCTGGCATGTGTATGATGTTGAAAATTTTATAATGATGTTACCCCTCCACCGACAACGACGACACATCCTTCTACAAGGATGCTTCAAGAGCGATCCATGCACGAGGGTAAGAACGCTTAATTTATCACTTTTCCTCAAGCGTTACCAAACCGGGAGCAAAAGGGGCTGGAGAGAAGAGAGGCCACGGCACATAATCATAAACTGCTCATCCCCTTTCTTCTTTTCCTCTTGTTTTTGCTCTCCTAGCCGCGACGTTCGGGCGGTCGGTCAAGGCGCATCAGTTCGTATCGTCTTACACACCGTGCGGCGGTGCCATAAAAATGGAAAACCACCGCGTGCCGCGCATTCCACTGCATTCCCGGTTCCCGGCTGCTGCACTGACACAGCATCGCCCCGTCCGTGAAGACAATATTTCCGGAAATTAGCTCCACCGAGAACGTCATTATCCTGCCAGCGAGACCGAGACATGCGGTCGCTAGCCCTTTCGTTTGCGGTGCGGTGCAGATTTATGAACAACTTTTGCAACCTCCTTCTCGGTTAGCTTACCGGACCAGAATGACCCGATTATGTTTCAATTTGTCGCCACAGCGTCAGGCTCTCCTCCAAGCCCACGTCACGCAGCGGATGCACGGGAGCTTCTGCAGAAGACGTTCGCTGACAAGCGCTCGATGGAACTTTTTTAAAGACTCTTTAGCTCGTCGTACGTACCTGGTACCAGAAGAGCTTGTCTGCTTTTTTGGCCTAGATACATCGAGAGCAATTGCTTGGAGGTCCCCAATTCCCTTGGTTGATTGTTGCGCACACAAGCTCCATCAATCGGTGCCGTGATTTACCGGCATTACATCAGCAATCACTCATGTTTTGCCTAACAATCAAACTCGCTCTGGGACACTAAGTCGTTTCGAGGCGCGTTTTGTGCTCCCTCCCCCAGAAATCAAGTACATTATGCGTACGTATTCTTCACGAAAGGATTCACCAACGCATTGGGAGGCACAAGATGCTGCAGACAAGCGCAGGCTAAACGCAGGCGACTCCTAGGGGCCACCGGAATGCGATCTGCTTCATAATTGATGAGATTGAAGTTCATCTTTGCAAGACATCGTGGCCGTCGACGTCGTTGTAGTCGTTTGTTTCTCGGGTTTTTTGTTCATGTTGGCCTCTTCACGGGCATCCAGGGTAGCGCTGTTACGGGCGGTGATAAGACCCAACTTGATATCCTGCTCACTATGCAACCATGTGTCCCCGAGGGCGATAAAGAATGAAGGAAGTGGGCCCACCCGACGCACCGGTCGCTTGCCGTTCTCTGGTCCCCCTTTCTTCCTCTTCGTTCGTTCCGTTGCCAAAACCACCAGCGTGTGGCCAAAGCGGAAACGAGCACCGAGCACAGCATCGTGTGTCTCGTTGGCATCGTTCGTCTTTTTCCGCTCTCTTAAGCAATGCGATGCCTCCGGAGCGAGCCTCCAGAGTGGGAGCAGCAGACCAGGCTTGCTTGCGACCATCTTTACGTTGCGTCCATTTTTGTCTCTCAGCATCGGCAGTGGCAGCATGAATAATAAACATGTTACAACGGACGACACATTAAAGTGCCAGCAAAACACTGCCACCACCACCGCCATCATTCGCCAGCGCTTGCCACGGGGGTTGTGGTTGGATCCGTTTCTTTTATTTCCCTCCATCACCATCGACAACACGCGGGACAGCGCGGACAAACGACACTTTGCCGTGTTGGCGACAAATAAGTCGGATTAATTTTCAAATTGACCGTTGAGTAGCAGCGGAAAAAAGAAGCGACCTCGACTGGTGATCTCGTGGGGAGGGAGTGTTGTTTCAATAATAAATCTCACCTTCACCCTTCGGCTAAATGGGAGACAAAATCTATCCTTTACTCCTTTTGCTTCGGACACCAATGGTCGCGTTTTAGTGAAGTGAAATGGAGCCCGAAGCAGATGAGGCGATGCTCTAAAAAGCTTGGCGAAGAAGGGTTTCAAGAGATGGAATCACTTAACACGCTTAAGGAGTTGTTGCTTACTAAGTGCACCTAGCAGCTGTTGCTACTGGAGTAACATGAATTCATTAGATTAAGCTGCATGCTGGTACAATGGCGTATCGTGCTACTCGGGCATGATATTGATGCTGGCGATCGTGGCATAATGATCTTTGGAACTACGGGTTTTCTGTTGGAATAGACGATTTTCTAGTTCACCAACTGGTAATCGATTGTAAGTTAGTCCAATGAATAATATCTATAAACGATTGCATTATAGTAATGCTGACTAACAAATAAAGTAAGCTTAATAGGTTCAGTCAAACTTGATTTCATAAAATTATCCATTCATAGCGGAAATCATGAACCGTCTTCACATAGGCATCCGTTACAACATAACAAATCAACCAAGCATTAAAGACCTTAAATAATGTTTTTCACGCAGATTCAAGAACATATTATAAAGAATACACTTTGAAATGCGGATCATACAGATTGCATTGTAACTCAGAGTGGAGTAACACACTTCTTTGTTTTACTAAGGCTTTGCAACATCATAAACGTGATTAATCCCAAACAGATATTTTTATTCACTCTATCAATCTGCAGTTATGTACGTGTATACGTGGCGTGTATACACGTGAAATATGCTTCAAATATGTGGGTACTTAAGACCTCTGCTGTTCCAACGTATAAGCAAATGCCGGTTATATGCTGGTTTGCCCTAGACATTCGATTAACCGCAATGAAACCCGCAGTTCTTATAATATTGCAGTTAAAAGTAAACCATAATTTCCCCTGCAATAAACACCTATGTTAAACTTTTGCATACTACACTGCAAGATTTTTCATTTTAAGCCATGATTTTAACTATAAATTATTATACATGATTACTTTCCCAAATATCAATTACTCGAAGAAATTAAGGCGAAAAATTACTTCGTTCATAATCAAAGGATTCTTAATCATCAGAAGAGTAGTTCATCCGTAATATCCTTTAAAAGAATCAACACATGAAATTATAACTCAAATCCATTGGCAATCCTTTGTTTCAAAAAAGGCAGATACCTCGAGTAAGAAAACAATAAATGAGGAAAACATGACTTATGTTATGATAATAATTTATGTGTGTCATTGTATATTCAAATTCCAACCTGATCTTGACAAAGTGTCTCATGAAAATAATTAGAACACAAAATAAGGAATCTCAAATGAACATTTTGCAAACTAAATGCTGTTATTAGTTATTTTCAGCTGATATTGGGAGCACATTATAATTGGATATAGCCTAGACAGCATTCTGTTATGGTTCCCTAATGCCCCTTTAGCTACGAAGAAAGCAAAATGCACAGAACAGAGTTTCGATTGCATTTCGAGAAGAAGAAAGAATCGATTTATAAAGAAAGATAAAGATTTATAAAGCAGAATCGCCAAAACAAAGGCTGCAGTAATATTCTATTACTCGATTCACTATTGCTTCCCAATTTCGCTTTCAGAATCTTAACACAACATTGTGGCACCACTCTGCTCAATCTTCACCAAACAAGCACGATCACTACTAACGCCAATGCTGGACCAGGATGCACTTGTTACAATCTGCTTGCGTATTGCCGATAAAATCCCTTCACGACGTCATCGTAATTTCATACCCCAGTGCAATAACCTGCCTCCCTACACACGTTCACCAAACCGTCGGTACATTCAATCCAATCCCCTGAATTCCATAACACGGAATCAAATAAAACTGAAAGCATAACTACCGTCTGCGTATGGGGTACGCCAAGCATGTTTGATGATGCGGTTCAAAAGTGAAAAAAAACAAGGATTTAAACAAACATTGTCCATTTCCCACCACCAACAGTATCATTAGCAGCAGCAGCAGCAGCATGTGCATTGAAGGAGAATGTAAATTCCCAATGGCGACTGCCAATGGCCCCATCGGATACATTTCTTTGCCGGGCACGTCCCACGTAAAACACTCCCGGTGGGTTAATCGAACGAAGACACGCCGACATAACACTTACACGTCGAACGTTCCCACACGTGCTCACGTGAACCGCAAAAAAAACTAAACACAAAAATCGGGAAATAAAAGATGCATTCTCCGCCTGTGTTCGCCACGGTGCGTTTGTTGCTTTCCGCGATATTGTGCTGACTTCCAGACTTCCGGGCTCGTTTACTAACTCTTGGTGGCTGGCGGGCGAGTGATGATTGTGCCTTTCTACTCCAACAAATCAGCGAACACACCACCACTGTGTTGCTACTAAGATTTAAGACAAACACTCCAACTTTCCCTTCCCTGGCGACGTGTGAAGCTCGCAAGCGTCTGCTTCCGTGGTCCTTCTGGAGGTTCGGCGCCATTGGAACACGGTAGCATCTCTCATCGCCATCGGTCGGTGACAGTTTTGCTAGGCGCTGCGTTAATCGCCCAAATTGTCGGGTGCTGCGGGCGCCACCATCAAACAAGTGAAAGTACAACCCAAACCACCGTTTTGCCAGCTAAGCGTTGCCGTTTGCCTTTGGCGAACTAAAGCCTAACCACACGTCACGGCGCGTAATCGTAGACGCGATTTAGATTGAGAGATATAATCGGCCGACGTGGAGTAGATAACGATGGAACGTTTGAGGTTATGTAGTGGCGCCTGCTTACGTAAGCGACGGTACAGTGACTCTTCAATTAACCTACCGATCGGGTTTGAGCGAGCGAGCAGTGAATCGCCAAAAAGGATCTTCATACCAGCCGCTATCATAAGCTTGCTGTGTGCTGTGCATTCATGACGAGTACAAGGAGTGAGTAACGAGATGTTTTATGCATTATCTTCGAATACTTTGTGCACATAAGCTGCGCTTGGCGTTCCCGGGGATCCGAATCACTGGCGATTACCATAAGCAGCAGCACCACCACTGCCAGAAACAGTTCAATTACTATTATCAATATATCCATCAGCTGTCCATCTTGGCGAGGTAATCCTAATGACCGAAAGTCTTAATAAATCACTCACGTGGCGGGAGACGTTTATCAAACTAATATGCCAAGCACGAAGAAGATGAATCGACGGGTTGCTACCAATTAGGTAACGCCTCATTTATATCCATCACCTTCAAATCAACCTGCAGTGCACGCCAGGGAGAAAGTCCCATTTCCAGACCATGCCCGATGGTTCACGGAGATGCGCCAACCAACAACCAGTGAATAGGAGCTCAATACTTTCTTTCTTCAAACTCACCGGAGTTGAACATGCAAATATGCGCCCAAGCTGCCAGACGCAGTTGAGACACTGTTAATGATGAAATAGGCAAATCCTGAACCGGATAATCTGCTCCAAAAGAGCCGCTCCACGGGGCCTTTGGTTTGTTTTTTCTAGTCCAGGAGTTTCACTTGGCACGAGGACCTGATATCTGGTAATTAAATCGTCACATTTAAGCTGTTCCACTGGACCGTGCAAGGACCGGCTGTCAATTACAGGCGCTCGTCCGCTGTCCCCCGCGCGAGTTAAAGGAGTAGCCACGGGAGATGCGTCGATTTCACTTTTCAAGAAAAGTCCACCAACCCCTTCGCAATTGGACGCGGTTGACAGCTTGTGGTATTCTTATATCCCCGGCCAGTCTCAAGCTGTTGTTCGTATTCTACCACCGGAAAATTGACCCCAAATTGACGGGGAAGCTACACCGAGGACGACAGAATCAGTCACTCGGAGAAAAGTGGAGGTTCGCACATAAATAAATCCTCCCATCAACGTCATCATCGTCGTCGTCGTCGTCGTCGTCTCCAAAGCTTAGACACTCGCTGCCGCTGCTCGCTCGAAGGAACGTGCCTACGGGAGTCGTAAATCGTTTTGCTGATGGACCACCACGAATCAGCGGAAACCTCTACTCTCTACTCTTCCTTCCGCTTGTCCCTGTTCGTTCATAAAAGATGAGGCCCATATTGCGGGGGACAGCGCGGAAAATGGTGAAGCACTGAAGCATATTCTTGCGCGCGCGCGTTGAAAGCACGTGCTGGTCCGGTGCGTAAAGTGCGTCCAGACAGACTTGCGGTACACAATCTTTACCTTGATTGGACAGCTAGTTAGTTGAAGAGCATCACGCTCAGAACAACTCGAAGCAGCTAGTAGAAGAGCAACTGTAGAGATAAGCGGAGTGTAGAACAACAACAATCCGCCGCATCCCGTGGCCAGTGGTGCATCACGACCTTCAACGTAACTCAATCAAGGGGTTGGTATGGAGTTGGCCGGCCACCGTTTGGCACACAGCAGCGCCACATCAGACACCAGACACCGTAGCGTGACGCGAGCGTACGCATTGCGGCTTTTCATCCCATTTTCAATGGGCACCGCACCCCGTGCGCCACGTGTGAAAAGCTTCATTGAGAGTTTGTAATTTATGGCAAATTGTAAAATATTGTTCCGACAGCATGTCCTCGCCTTAACGCCACATCGGCATGAACAACACATTGAACGTTGCATTGAAGCATAACAGTATGGAAGGGAAAGAATAGCTCCAGCACCGGGGTTGGTGACGCATGGATTATCAGTTGTTTTCGGGTAAAAGGGGTTGGAACCGGCCATCGCGATAAGACGATAAACGGCGCAGTAGCGTCATACCGGGGTTGCTGTCACCACTTGTACGGTCACCAACAACTGCCGGTTGGCCAATAGCCGGCTCTAATTAGATCGATAGCACCGGGGGCTCCCCGCTGATTTATACTGGGTGACTGCTGGGAGACTTACCTGGAGTCAAACTTGGTTCCATCGGTCAGTTTGCCGGTATAGTGCATCGTCAGCATGTCACCATTCTTTGATTTGGTTGTGCAGCCCTCCGGTACGCTGACCACGTCCACCTTCAGCTTCGACTCGCAGATCGCGACCGCCACCAGGCACGATAGGATGACGAGCTTCGACAGCATCTGTAAAACACGGGGAGAGAGAGAGGGAGGTGAAATTGAGTAAACGATTGACAATACTATCTGCAACATAACAATGCGTATTGATTGAATGATTGGCTGTCGATCACAGATAGGACATTCCATCGTGAAGTGAAAAATGGCCTAGGAATCGCCATTTGATGAAATGTCTGCAAAATTTGTCGCGCGAGATGGAATTTCATTGTTTTCAATTTGAAACCTCATCTCGCAGTGATCTACTACTATTTCTTCACGAATGACGCGTGCTCTTCAACCGGATTAGGATTCTTCTTGAAAACCTATGCTATCACAACACACGAAGCGTAGCGTACGTTCAGATAAGCTTGCAAACTGTTGGCTCGTGTAGGCTATGCAATCTCTCGGCCAGCAATGGCGAACTTCCATTATCACCGTGAACCTTGCTGAACCTTTTCTTCCCCAAGGGAAACAGTGTACAGAGAGATGGCACAATGGTTTTGCACACAGCGACGGCTTGCATAATGCAGTCGCAAATCCGTGATAAGCATTCCTTGACCTTGCACTTGCTGCAGCCACGTTGCTGATCCTCGCGCAGCATGTTGCCAACGCGTCGATACGCCTCAATACCCGCACTTGATGACAGGTCTTTTTCCTGTTTTGGCCTACTAGAGACCCGATTAGCGGCGCTCTATCCCTGCGAACCATAGAAGGGCCAATTCCTCGGCAGGCGAAATCGGTTTCGCGGCAAAAAAAACCCTCGTCGATTCTCGACTGGCATCACATTCCACAAACATACGTCGCGGCGTTGAGGACCTGCTGAGTACCGATCGTACGCACTGGTACATTCACTTTTCCCTGTTGGCCCCCGAGGGGCTGGAGAAATGGTCTGGCACTGTCTGCGGGGCCGGTTTCTGAGAATCCGGTTCCGTCCCCGGACAAACCGGATCAGGCGGACCGGCAAAACCCGGACGCGATCCATTTGTGGCTTATTTGTGACGACCGCCGTCAGCCAACCGGGGATGTCAGGGTTCGGACTCTACACTCTACTAACCTTTTTGCCTGAGTTTCTGCAAATGGCACCAAACAGGACTTGGGACTGGGGTATCTGCCGGGACGGAAGGGACAGGAAGGGAATCACGGACACAGACACGCACTAGAGAGACACACCTGGATGCACGAGCCACCGGTTTGAACAGCGGAACAACGACGAATGAAAGTTCAGGTTGGTTGCCGTGCTGCTCCAGGTCCGTGGTGCTGGTCGGCCACACAAACTTTCTTCACGCGACTTAACCCCCCCCCTTTTCTAGCGTCCCATCTTGCTCGCTCTGTCCGCATCCCCGATTTGCGGGAGTGGGAATTCACTCCACTTGGACGTCCATCTCGAGAAGAAGGGAAGCGCAAGCTCGGTCTTGTGCACTCGGTCGGCTCACTCGCTCGCCACGCTTATCGCCCCGTTTCGCTCCACGCAACCGGGAATTGACAACGACTATGACGACGACGACGACGACGACGGGGAATCGTCACGTTGTTCCCGATTCTTCCGCCAATGTCCCGTTACCCAGAATGAACCAGCTGCTGCGCGATGAATGCTTAGCTGCTGCCACGTTGCCACTGACCGGATTCGGAGGGTTCCGATTTTCTGGCGCACGGTTCTGATTCGGTCAGCACGCAAACACGACGTCATCAACCGCCGGGCCCGGTTGGGATCGATTAGCATTCGATCGAATGGACCCTCCCAGCGGACCAATCAGCGATCGGTACGTGGATCGTTTAGCGTACGCGATCTGGCGGATCTTGCTGATCTTTTCACATTTACATAATGGCTAATACTTACCTTTTAATGCTCGACGGGATGGACGGGATGGTGATGTGTTGATCTGCGCGGATGGTATCTTCTTGCGATCGCGAGCACAGTTGGTTTCCCCTTTTGATGAAGGAGTAGCACGTCCGGAATGGTGAAGGGCGAATCGTAGACTGTGACGACCAGAGCCAGAGCGGGAAGCGAGCCAACACAGAGGACCGCCGCGGAACGCGAACCACGCTCGATGACGACACGATTCGGGAAGGGGGAGGCCTAAACCAACAAGGTGGAAGGAACCAACACTGACTCGGATGGGCCCGTTAGATTGTCATGCGTGCGCTTCGGCTCGGTTTAAACGGCATGATAATGAACACGCGGACGGTCTGGCGATGCGTTGGTGAACGTGTTGGCACGATAGAACCAACAGACGAAAGGGAGCTTTCTACAAGAAAATCGCACTCATATGTTTCTATTGTTGATAATCAGATTGAATAGAAATTTATTTTTTTAATGTTTTTTCATTGTTTCCATTAGACGAAGCGGTAAGTACTTTGTTCATTCTGCTGAATAACTATAAATAACATGAAGTGGTTAGATAACACAAAATGATTCATCGTTACAAATAAAATTAAAAAAACCTATTTAAAAGTTGATATAGAAATGTTTCGAAGTTTGTACTAAATGCTCAGTTATAAGTACTATGTATTTGAATAATAAAATGTAAGTTCCAAGTAGCAATTATTATACATATTTTAATTGGAAAAAAATAAGACAACACGAAAGAGAGACTTTGTATTTTAGGTTTTTAATTGCTTCAATCGGTTTTCAACTAGCGTTTATTTTCTGTGCAAACTTCGAATAGCATTTTATATCAAATAATCATCAAGTAATTAAAAATATTTTAAACGTGAGTCTATCCGCCAGGACAAGAAGGCCCATTAAGTCGATATAAAATAATGATAAAAAATAGGGCCTTTTGTTCTTATCAAAAATGTTTACAAAGTTATCAATACTAAAATGATAAAAATAAGACGTTTATTGATAGTAAGACAGCATTTAAGTAATGTTTGCTAATGAAATTATCGTATCGTAGATGAAATCAAATTTGTATGAAATCAAAATTCTAATCTTATCCATAAAGTTGCAAAAATCCAGGTAATAGCATTGTACTAGAACAGCAAACAGAAGCACAGACGATACATAAAGGTAATGTTTACTTTTAAAAAATACTGTAATTTACATATTTCCTTTCAAGATACCACAAATGTAATAGTTTCGTAGATATTGTTTACGAACGAAACAGTTTGAAAAGTAGAAGAGTTCCTTGTGCCAATCGTAAAGAATGCAACAGGTTGCTGCCGATGAATATCAACGGTCGGGTGCTTCTTCGTTCGTTCTTTTGCCTCCCCGGAATGAGATTCTATGCTCCCCTTTAACTGTAGAGGTTCATTTCATGACAGAGTCAACTCTACATCTTCGTATAACAATTCTGTTCTGAGTTGCTTTTCGTTTCATCTCGTTCGTTCGCCCGATTTTGCGTTTTGAAGAAGACCGGAAATAGTCAGGGGATATGCAACAGGTGATTCTCGGTGACTTCAACGCCTGAAAGTAGGAGGAAATTACTGTAGAACAAGCAAAGGCGAATTAAATACGATGGCGCTGAGATCGGCTGAAGGTTTCGCGGGCTCAAAAATGTGAATTAAACCAACAAATGTGAATTAATGAATCAAAAATTACAGTCGTGCTGATTAAACTCCAATAGTGACTCAATTTGATGGAGAGTAACCACTTCTGATTGGTTAAATACATATCACCAGCAGAATGTGCCTCTGCAAACCAATTGAAACAAAAGGCATGATTCTAAGGAAGAACTATCACTACTGTCATTAATAATGCTGGTGTAAATGATAAATATCTTACTCGGTATCCGTCTGTAGGTGAAATATCTATTAAACAGAAATAAAAAAGTAATATAGGCAATAGATGTTATTAGATTACTCGGAGTTCATTTAAAGGAAACCTATAAATTTAACAATTTGGCCCATTCAATCAGTTTACAACAAAAGCGCTTATAGCTCATGTAACACAGCATCACACACAACCCCATTAAATTAAAACCCGAAATCCATTCAACTAATATATTTAGACGTTTCTTGATCTAATGCTACTAATCATTGATCATCACCTTTCGCCGTTTCGGCAGCAATTAACACTGTGACTTCGAGCTATGTTTGTCCAAAATATCCACAGCTCCGGTACGTCTAGCCAATGATGACGATATAAAACCGGCCAACGTGTGCAGCAGCGATAAGTATATTAATAAACGTTAATTATCTGTGACCATAAACATCGAATTAATACGAAAGAAGTGCGTGGAAAAATCCATTCGCTCAAGGGAATCTGTGACCATAAACATCAAATTAATACGAAAGAAGTGCGTGGAAAAATCCATTCGCTCAAGGGTATCAAGGATAAGCCAAATACAGTGGTAGACATTCGTTTAGCCGAACTAAGCATTTTCGAGATTTTTCTCAAACTAGCCATCCGTTTTCCATTTTGATTAATAGTAACGGCATGTTATACCGTTCTTTAACACATGTTTTAACAAAAAACGAGAAGGATGTTTTGCTATTTTTTATAAATGTCTGCTTTTCTAACAAATCCAAAACTATAATTTGCCATGGGTTGCGATAACATTTATTGGGCTTCCTATCAATTTTTCATCTAACAGTCGTCAATGGGACGACATAAACTCGAAATATTTTGAATTTGCGATCTTTTGCAAAAACCAATCTAAATAACAAACACAAAATGTTTTTTATGTGTTTGCAGTAGGAAATGCATGCTAAACTTTTGGGAAAAGGGACGTTTTTGTCTTCAAACCATGCATTCAATTGTTGGCGAAAATGAGTTCATTTGTTATCTTACTGAAAAATGAGGTCTTACACTTAGTTATTTTCAATGAGATGAATTAAAACGCCTTTTACAAGCTCCTTGTAAATGACTGAAACCATTTGCGTTTAACTTAAACAACTGGGAAGCTGCGCATGATGAGCAAGTCACATACGACATCAAACCTTTAATACCGAGATTTAGCTTGGAACTTACGATAAGGTACGGTGAATCCCTTATGGCTGAAATGATACCAATAACGGTTTTATCCATCCAAATCGTCAAAAGAATACTTATTTGCTTTGAAAAATATTACATTTTGCCATTATTTAACTGAATTCATTGTGAAACAGTCGGTAGACACTATTAAAAGACACTATTTTGTTCACATTTAGTGGAGGTATAACTTCCCCATTTGATATTTTTCAAAAGAAATAATATATGGATTTCTCTTATCTGTGAAAATTTGAACCAATGGAACGATTGGAGTAGCAGTAAACCGTACAGAATTTGATTATTTGTCGTATTACTTCCGTAAGTCACTTAGCTCTAACTCCTTATTTTTAAATAAATATTGAAAAATCAGGGTGTTGATCAAAATGAGTGACTACTATTGAGCTTCAAACACAAAAATTGCATTTGATCGAAAACGATGCGAAATATTATGTTTTTCTTGCACTTCGGCTAAACGAATGTCTACCACTGTATATCGATGGAAAAAGTCGGACGGAATGGAGACAAATAGCAAAAAGAATTCCTTTACAGACGAACCCGTTCTTCCCTTGTCCAGGACTCCTAGGTGAAACAAGTTATCCTTCCATAATCATCGCGCTTATGAGTTCCTCTTTTATCAATCTTCGCAATCGCCCTAACGTGCGCCACTCGCACCATCCGATCTGGTGGCCCGAACCGACACATTCATCTCGCCACTATCGACGACACCAGCGCGTTCACGGTTTGACGGTTGAATGCCGCGGCTGGGGCCTTCAGTTCTCCCCATCGGTTGGAGTAGCGCGGTCCGAATTCGATCGACTCTCGTCGTGTGTTGTGTTCCTCGTGGTTGGTTTTCGCTGGTATCATACTTCTCGTAGTCCCTTCCTTTAAACCCCCTGCTACGACACCTGCTGCTGCTTGTGACACACGACTTGTGGCACTATTTCATATTAAGTTTTCGGCATTTCCAATTTACGACAGTCCAACGTGTCTTTGTTGTCTCCTGTGCTATTCGCGACACTGTGTTTGGGGGTCCACCAGGCCAAAACAGGTGAATAAGATCGAAGGAAGAATACCAGTTCGGTGCTGGCTGGTCCTGCAACGTTGAAACGCGCCGTTGTGCTTCGTTATTGGTAAAGCTGTTTACAGTGGCATGCCGTGTTGCGTGTGGTGTGTGAAGTAATCACAAGTGGCTAGTGTCCACTACTGGAGTGGAAACGGCAGAGAGGATCGGTCACCAATCGGTCAACGAATTCGACACAAAACGCCATTGTCCATTATGGGTCCACTGGTGGCAGCAGCAGCAGCCGATGGTTTTGTGTTAGTGGAATGTGCACGCCCCTGGCATGATTAGTGATCGACGATGTGTGACGCGCTGGTTTCCCCATGCTGCTCCCATGATGCTGCGCCCAACGGGTTCAATTACAATTTGTTTACAGAATCGACAGACCGCCTTCCGAAAAACGGAAGCTGCTCATCATTTTGCTCGTCCCTAACACGCTCAATCGCAGTGCTCCACACAAACACGCTTGCAGCCTCCACATACACCTTATGCGATCGAGACCGATATGCATAGTTGCGATCAGATTTATCCAGATCCGACTACGACCACCAACGGGCTGCCAACGTTGCTGGCATTGTGTTTGTCTTTATCGATCCATCGGGAGCGTGCAACGGTCGAGAAGAGCCGGCCTCGCGATCAGTGATCTATCCAAGGGGATTACCCTCGACGAGAACGTTCCGATCCGCTTATCGATCATTCAAAGTACCCGCCATGACCCCACACAGAGTGCTCGGTGTCAAAACGATCATCATCATCCCAAGTCACGATCAGCGGCACCTAAAAGCGGCGAAGATCCCTAGGCCCTTCTAGCTTTTTTGTGTTGTCTCGCTCACGGTTCATCGAGAGATTGCATTTTGGGTAAATAGCGGTGTACATCATCACCATCCAACACTCGAGAATGGCCAACAAGTGACTGTCCAGCAGGGAGGGAGTTGAGGGAGTACGGAGAACCTTCGCTTGGAGTGCTGCCTCTCGTCGTAAACGTGCTTTTCGAGAGGTTTTGCTGAATAATTCAGGGTTTTTTTTAATGCTGTTGTTGTTGCTGTTGATGCTGTCTGCTGTGTCCGTGTCGTCCGTTTGTGCTAGGTTCGTTTGCGAGAACACACACTTGACGGAGTTGTCTCATAGGGATGCAACAGCGCAGCAAGAGCAGCTTGAATTTGCTCGCAGAAATTGGTGGTATCATCGTTTTGCTTTGTTTTGTTCTTTGGAGGATCCTCGATCATCGATGAATTGATACATTGAGCCAATGAATTCGTCGACAATGGAACCGTTTCAGTGCTGGCGCACGCGAATCGAACAATCACTTTCATTCTTTGTCCACGTTCTCTGGTTGGAACGCGATATTCGCGATCGAGAACCCGCGATTAGCCGGCTCATCTGGATCGTCGGCGAAGTGGATTGTTCCTGTTTGCCATAAGGTTCTCTAAGCCAACTACCCACTTCGGAAGAAATGGATTATGATCGAGAGTAGTAGCTTAGATGATCAGATGAGGTTCGAGTACCTGACTGACTGACATGCGCCCTTACACCGCGGTGTACATTTGGTTAATTGTTGCAGTCGCAGTTTATGGATCGCACCATCGCGGAGAAACCGGTTGATTAATCGGAGCCGGTGCCGGTCCGCCAGGGATTCCCTAGCTCGAGAGGCGAGATTAATCGCGTAATGCTAATCCATTGAATGCTCGACTAGCACACGCTCCACGCTCCGACTATAGACTGTTGTTGGGCACCGACCACAAGCTTGACCACAATTCGAACCTTCGAGATATGATGGCCACATTACAGCCGGTTGCCACGATTGGTGAGCCAGTTGCGTCAGCGATGCGATGGTCGATCTCGGTCACAAATAACGAATGGCTCAAGACACACATCACGCTTTGCAGCGAGCAAACAGAACAACCTTTTTCGGTGTTCGGGTTTGGAATTTGTTTTTGTCTCGGGAGCCGTCCGGGGGGCCTGTTTTGCCCCTACTGGTACTGTTGGGTATTTCGGGGATTTCCTTTTTTTGTTCTCTTCGTCGGGTTGGGGCGACCTTGTCAGTCAAGTGACGCCGAGTGGTGGATACACATGGTTGGCATAACATAGTTTGCCTCCCTTGCAAGGCCCTCATCTCATCCCCGAAACAGGTTTCCTTCGTTCCAGTCCACCGTGATGGCCCGTGGAGAGTCAATCATGCTCCATCAGTCCTCATCTCTCAGCCAACAGTCCACGCAGTGTGCCAGTACGAATGGTCGATCCTCTGCGCGAATGCTCCGATCGTTGCAACCGCTTTGCGTCACTCCATTTGCCACGTGTGTCTCTGTGTGGAATCGATCAGACCAAATGTAGGCTCGCAGACCGAGGCCGAGGCCGTGCTGGAGCGCTAGCGTTGGTCTATGATTATGTGTTATCACTAATGACTCCTGCAGTCGCATGTCGCCAGAGATGCTCCAAGCGAGAGATGTTGCACCAACCAACAAACGGGGGGGTTGACGATCCGTAAAGAAATATGATCCATCGCGAGCAGTCGCTCGGTCGCGTGTTTCACTGCAAGTGCATCGTGAAGATGCAGTCAAGTGCTCTGGAAGGAGTGCGAAACCGTGTTCGGCGTCGTGCCCTTCAGTGTCCGTGCGTGTTTGCTTGTTTTACGAGGTCTCCTTTTGGGAAGGGAAGTGATGTGCGCGGTGTGGGGTTAAATGACGACCGAAGGTTAATGTGAAATGCGGTTTTCTCTCCTTTTTATCAGACAGTGCAGTGTTGTTTGAAATCAAGATTGTGTAAAGGCAAGTGTTGTAGTTGTGCTTCGATTTGAAGAAAAAGCAGAGGTTGCAGAACGCATTCCAACGCCGCTGGTGCAATTGCTTCGTCTAGATATCTGGCGTCATAGCGGTTCGTGTCATCATTCAGCGAACGAGTTCAAGCCGAGCAGGACAGCGTAAAATGGCCACAGTGGAGATGCCACACATCGAAACGCCACCGTAAGTAGCAGCTACAAGTATCATTCCCTTTTTGTTAAAACATAAAAATGACACAAAATGAGAGCATTACGCTTAAAAGATAGAGCATGAGCAGTGAGTTATCATTCCAAAGGGATTGTGTGATTGTTTTTGGGTTTCTCTTTCACCAATTATCGTACACCATCGGAGGTTTGTGACGTCAATGGGATGGGGTTACGAACCAGTTTCACAATATCCACGGTTCATATTTCAAACTCGTTCCATGGAATTAGCTGATTATGCTTGATTATTATAATTGACAAAATTTAAAAACTGGTTTCATACGAATGAAAGAACTGCCCACCAAGAGAAATGAGAGCTGGTCAGTCGCCTTTTTGGGAGACAGATCTGGTGTGGTGTTATTTCTGCCGTTATCTCTGCCGTAAACCTTTCGACATCTGATGTTGAAACCAACTTAATATCAAGCCGATTTTAGTTCCCCAGGAATTGGGCTAGATAATTGCTAAAAGGATATTCGCTTCCCACGTTGAAGTCCTCTTGAAGCACGCGCAGGTGTAAACGCGAGACTGCTCGAAATAATACGGGTTCTATTTCGAGCAGTTTTGTCGAGTAGATTTGTCGAGGAGTTTTGTCGAGCAGCAGCAAAAACAAAAATTTTTTTCACAAAAAAGAAAATCCTCGAACCGAGCTGGACGTGTTTCGTAAAATGCGCTCCGTAAATTCATCAATTTACGCGTGTTGAATCTCACGGTGCCTTTTGTGGGGAATAAGAGTGTTGTACGTGTTGTGGAAATTGTGCGATCTGCCGATCATTTAAACGTTTTTTCATAAAAGTGAGTTCAGGGAAGATCGTCGAAGGTTTTTTTTTTGCTGATTCTGGTTCTGTTTTGTGTGCTTCTAGTAGGGTGTGTTTCGTGCCAGATTTGGGTTGTGTAATTCCGGTGACCCCTTTAACACGAGGAAACAACAAAAAAATCAGGAACAGGCGTGTTCCGGATCGTCACAAAAAAGGTCAAAACCAGCAGCTGCGATTTGTTTTGATTGGCCGTGACTGATTTTGTTCTAAACAACGAAAGGTATGTAGGAATCATTCCTCCTCTTCCGTCTCCTCCGCAATGCTCCTTTCCGCCTTTGACTCTGTTGTCCCTAGAATGAGCCCTTACTCCCCCGCAGATCTTATCTTTGCTTTGATTAGTTTCGTTAGGTGGAGGAGAGACGCATCTTAAATGCCGAGTAGTCACGATAGCGCGTGTTTGTACGTGTGTGTGTACGTGTGTCTTCTAATCTTCTAGCGCTAGTCTCGGAGTGGCTTTTCTTTAGTAGATAACGATAACGGCAGCAGAGTGTGCACTACTAATCTACTACGCTAGACAAACAAACGGCGACTCCCGTTGCAGTAGGCATTGATTATTGATTTTTCCGCAGCTCAAGCAGCCCTCGTGGACTCGTTGTTTCGTAACTCTAGGGCACTAGCGGGGATCACTGATAACATTCATCATACTACTTCATGCCTTGCACTACCATTTCACCTTGCATTCTGTCTCGCTTTCGGTGTCAGCTACTCTCCGCTGTTTTTTTTTTTTTGCTTTTCCCCAAAATTCCTACTCGTTCTCGTAGTAACCAGTACTAAACGACGTTGCACGCGGCAACAACCGAGAAGTGTGCATTCCAAACGACTTCAGCTGACACAAGGAAACTCCCAGCCACCCAACAAACACACACTGATATGCACACCACATGACGCAAGGGTTTTTCCGTGCCACCCTTTCCGGCGTTCATCCCCATCTTCTAAGCCGCGTGCGAGGACACACATTCGCATATCCTTCTTCACGCCACAAAGGCTGCTCACCTGGTTGCTGATAGTGTTGGTGTGCGGTTTCCAAACGCACCACCGCACAGAGGAGTATTTGAGCTAAAAGTTGGCCAAAACTCTGAGCAAATTTTTGTTGTTGATTATGTTGAAATATTCTAAACATGATAGTACTCTCCTACAGAACTCATCAATGATTATGAGCTAATTCCTCCATAGCTGTTATTTTTAGCTGTGATTTGGTAGTTTACAAATAGCCGGGTTAAATGCGTCGCGCCATTCTTGTCGAAAAATGGAGTTATAGTCAAGATAAGAGCCTGTTTTGGTGTGCAAAATTATCTACAAGATCAGTAGAATAGTTTGCAGTTTTTCACAGTTTTTTTTAATCAAAAGTGAACCATCCCAAAATAATATGAAAAAGGGAAAATTTTAACTTTAATTATCTCAAAAACCCTGCAATTCCTACCAGAAACTCAAACAGCATTTAAAAGAGCAAGGTCTCTACAATATAAAACCAATCAAAATTATTCCTCGAGGTTCCTCTTTACCGATTTTTCGATGTTTTAGTTTGTTTGTTTGTTTGTTCTGCATTTGTTTCTTTATTTACTCTAATTCTCTAGTGCTGTTTCTACGCAATATTTGTGCCACATGCTTAAAAAATAGCTCCATAAAGGATTTTGCCGCCAGTCTTTAGGAATTTGAAATTTGAGAATGAGAATTTGGCGCAGGAATTTCTGAAGTAGACAAAACGAAGGTTGTTTGAACAAAACATTATTTTTTACAGTTTTACATCGAATAACAAACATATTCATAACAAACACCATTATGGGGTTTTGGCCAGCTTTTGGCTCAAATACTCCTCTGTGCGCCGCTTTAGCTATCGCCGGTATTATGCCGAGAAAGTCAATCGCCGAGCGCAGAGAGAAAGGATGAGAATTTTCCCAACCAAAGAACGAGAGAGAGAGAGAGAGAGAGCGAGCGAGAGCGAGTTGGGATGGGAAACTCTGGTGGTTTGCTGGTTCCGTTTTTCACCCATCATTGTACACAGAGGCTGGCCTCTCTGGTGTGGCGCAGCGTCAGTATCCTTTTTCGTGTCCTTCGAGTGCAAACGAATTGCTAAAGCAGAGCCAGAACCAAGTTACACAATCGTCGTGACCCCTGGTCCACCTGCCCACCCGCAAAACCAGCCCTTGGCATCCCTTTTTTTGGGGACACTTTCGTCGCGGCCAGAACGTAGAAACGGTGTGAAAATTCCGTAGTCCTTTCGTGTGTGTCACGGTCGTTCTCGTGGTCGGTGTGTAACCTTCCTGGTGTCTCTGGGGGGTGTCCTGCTTTCTGCGGAAATCTTCGTATCATCGTCAGCAGCTCGCGCTCTACCCGTGCTTTGTCCTTCTTCGTGTGCTAAAGGTAATTATGTAGCTCCATTTGATGATTCGTTGATTCCTTAGACTGCCAGTAGACAGTTTGGCTGCTGCGTGTGTGCGTGTGTCTGTATGTGTGCTCGCTTGCTCCGTTTCTCCGCTGCTGGCTGTTCTGCGCGCACCACGATCGCCCATCGCCCCAATCCGCCCCAGCAAATTTGGGGCTCGCGATGCGACGAAAGTTTAAACCGTAATTGCCCGTGGACCGGCCGGAAGGGTGCCAGGATCTGGTGACAGGTGGCAGCGTGAAGTCAGTTACATAAGCATTTTCCACGACCCGAATTCGTCACCATGAACCGGATCCCCGTCATGGCACGGGGAGAGAAGGACACGGGGAATCCCGGGGAAAGGAAACCTTCCGTACAAACGCATACACCAGCACTCTGTTCCGTGAACTCACCAACACATTCAATAGCAACTCTCTCTCTCTCTCTCTCTCTTTCTATTTCGTTCTCTCTAATATTTGCTCTCTCATTCCGAGTTTTCCGAACGGTTTTTCTCGTGGAAAACATAAAGGATCCCCACCAGCCAGAGCGGTGTTTGTGGGTCTGAGTGTGCGTTGCGTTTGTTCTTTTAAACTGGTGAGAGTATCGTTCATCGCACTATAGTGTGCCTTTTACACACTACCTACCACCCACCAATGTCCCCACTACCACCCATTCGTCGCGGTGTCAAAGTGGAAAAATTTATGAAATACCCTAGAAGCCCGTAAAGCCAAGCCATGGGGTTGGTCACCCCCCGGGGGAGGGGGCTCGACACGCTACGTGCCTGTCTCCGGTGCTTCCGGTCCTCGAAGAAGGAGAGATCCAGTATCCTACCACTCTACTGTACGGACTCTGTGACAGGTGATTGTGGCAGACACTGCGACGTCTTCAGGGCATCCTACATGGCCGACTTGCTGCTCCTGTATGTCACTCAATCAACTGACAGTAGGGCCGCAACCAATTTGAATATATGAGATCCAGACCGGTCATCGAATGCTGTTGCCGACGACTACTTGGGAAGGACCAAGCCCAGGTGGTCTGCCAGGAAGTTCTCTTTGCTTACATAACCCTAACCGGACTACAGTGGCTCCGGCCTCCGACGTCAATGCACCTGAACCCCTTTCGTGACCGCTCCTCTCTCTCTCTCTCTCTGTGCTGGAGCGCGGTTCGCATGACGTAACCGCGTGTCCCGGGACCATCCGGGCTATCGCTATCCGGTGGCATCGCGGCGGAGTGTTGGTTCCGTTTTTCCATCCGCTCGCAACTGGGGTGGTGTCAATATTTACCCTCGACTTTAAACCATCTCGCGTCACGTGGCAGCACCCGGAACGTAACGTCATTCCGTCACATGATTCGAGCATCGATCCGAAATCCAAAAGAACGAAACCGATGGCTGTCTGTTGAACCACGCCAGAAGAGGAAGCCCAGAAGTCAGAGTAGCACTCGTTCTCTAATTATGACAGTTTTGATTGAGGAAAGTGGAGTCGCGGGAGAGCCTGTTATTCTGGTTGTCTGCTCCAAATGGCTAGATCGATGGTTCCGAAAGGGTCGTGTCGGTTTTTTGCTGCCATGCTTTCCGTTGCATGTTGGCATGTTTGCGCTGCGCCGCGTCCGTTGTTCCAGGGACAGGAACTTTTCTAGTTCCTATTGCGCTTGGTCGGTTGTGTAAGACCTATTGGATTACGGGCAGTTGCCTCTGGAGTTGCTACTGTTTCGTAATCAGTTTCAAGTTTCAGCAGCATTCCAGCGAATGTTAGCCATGAGTTACCAAATGACGCATTTGTACAAAACCTCTACTAGCGTAAAGGTGTTTGGATCATTTAGTTGAACATCAAACACATTTTGGAATTCTTTTGGGATTAAGAGCTGTCATCGTTTGGTGATCGCAAGCGTAATCGGAGACTGTAATTCGAACCGTAATTGGTGGTCATATTGGGAGGGAGCAACAAAAAAAAACCACCAGGACCCTAAATGGCAACATCATTTGGACGTCAATTAGTGGCGGGAAATGAAGGATTAAGGAGCAGCCGAACCCCGAGGTCACCGAGGATATGCTCAACCTTAACCAGTCCAAAATCGAAATTAATTACCCAAATCGAAAAAGCCGACCAACCCGAGGACTTACTGGTCAGGTCCGCTGGCTTACCTTTTAATTAAGCCAAGAAATGGAGAGGTTGTTAGTTCTAATCGTCCGCGTCGTGCTATGGGCTCGCGCTGTTGCCAGGTGAGCCTGAGTTCGGAAGAAGCCGGGCCAACGGGCGAGTTTCTGCGCCGCTGCTGCTCAGGGTCATATATTGGAGAAATGGTAATTTCGCTGCTTTTTCCGATACGAAACGGCCTGGCATCAGTGTGGGCGCTCTTGTTGTGGGAGCAGCTAATTAGCACTGCTTTCTTCTTCGACCCGATGAACTAATCGCACTCGGTAAACGAGAATCATTTGACGCCAAACTGCTGGCGACTGTAGCAGCATACTCGCGGGAGAGCGCAGCTTACGTAAGGCAAGAAGAGTCCATGAAGGGGGCCGGCAGAAAAGGTGAAATTTAACCTTCGGTAGAAATAAAATGCATCAAACGTGCGTACGGCGAACGAACGGAGCACAACGATGACGACGACGAAGCTTGGACGATCCACCGACCTTCACCTTGATTGTCGGACGCAGCGAAATCACCTCCATAGGATTGAGCCATCGGTAGCGCGCGATCCCGCGACTCCGACCTCCAAAACCATTCAAAATATCGAAAGACATAGCCAAGGGGCTTAGCGATACTTTCGGACTCGTGCTTTGAGCTAAGTCTACTCGGTGACTTCGGTTTCCAGTTGCAAAAGTCACAACGCGGCACCGTTCGGGACGTTTTCCCCAGGAATTGCGAGGTGCTGATGAAGGTTACAGGCACTTCGTTAGCAATCGGACGCTCTTCAGTTCGCACTGCATACCGGTGTTGGTTGGTTTCACGCCAGAACGGTTTGGTAGAAATTTCCGATCGAATGCGGTTTGTGTCAGTTCTGCTATCGGATTTCGCCGATAATAATAAATTGTCCCAAAAAACCGGTTATTGGTTTACTCTCCGAACGCTTGGCAAGCTGCTAGTTATTGGCAGAGTGTCACCTCAATCCGGAACTGGATTTTATTCCGCTTTTATTCACTTTTTAACTGCAATTGTGATGTTGATATCATTGGTGTAATATTCTTCTGTAGAGAGTTCTGTCTGATTGCACAATCGAAACTTTAACTTTAAGAATTATTAAACAGGGTTTTTTCAAGGAATGAAGGAGTGTGATACAAAGACTGTCTGATTCGCGAAACTCATGAGTCTCAAATAGAATCAAGAAGTATCACAAGAAAATTGGAAAGTGTGCTTTCAATTACTATCACATCTCATAAATTGGATTTAAATTACTGTTTGACAGTAAAGAGCGTCCAATGTAGTCCTGAAGATCGATAATCTGCACAATCTAACGTTTAATAATCGTTTAATAGCGTGACGCATATTGTAAACGTTTATTTTTTTCAATCATACTTGGAGAAGGTCATACTGCCAAACCTAGCATACCGATGTTCCGTTCGAACAAAATAAGAAAACAATGGAACAAAACTAAAAAAAAACAAATGCATTGGTTCATGTATGGCTCAATTTATATCCTGATTGATGCCTTCAAACATTGAGCTGACCTTCAACATTGAGAAAACCGCACAAAATTGTGCTCAAATCACGGCACCCATCAATACAAATTGGGAATGACTAGAGATACTGCAATGATTTGGCAACTACCCAAAAATCCTGATCCTGACTACCAGTGGCCGATGGCCGGGGGGGCATCTGAAGTCCATTTACTGCCACTCGTCCACGGAACAAGTTAATGACATGCTGTAATCCACAGATTTGACCGCACCATTATGGCGTGGTTTGGTAGTGCTCGTTGAAGCCAAACCACACATCAAAACATTCACCATCACGATCGAACCACACAGCATTGCACGTGATATACTCCCCTTTACACGCTCGGCATTGAAACAAAGCGCGACGCGACGCAAACTGCATTCGTAGGCCACACTATTGAACATTTCGATCGAGGTTGAGTGCAGCATGGAATGCACTTCTACCACGTCGCGAACAACACCTCGAAAATGGGTCGACCGGTTGTCGCCGGTTGACTCTCAATGACCATATTTTCCGATGATTTTTGTTCCGATCGGCCGGTCCGCGTGTTGTTGAGGTGTGCGTGCGGATTAGGACGAAACAACATTAATGGTGGGTACATTATTGATCGAGGTCAGCATGAGATTGAGAGGGGGATTGGACAGGGGTAGACCGCGTGGAGTGCAGTGTGAGACCTGCCACTGTGGCCGGTGTGGCGATGGTGGCAGCTGTCGTGTGCGCCACGGTACAGTAAATCGATGCGGTTTGATCGTGTGTGGAAGCGGGCGCTCTGCGACGCGTACACGTTGAATATTTCAGATCTCCACCGTTTGTTGGTTCACCATACGGGCCACCACGCAGAGCATTTGACCACGGCAATCGCTGAAAATGGTGCACGACACTTTGACGCTCCCCCCCTTTCCCGTATGCTGTTCTCATTTTTCGAGATATTATGCTCCTGGGGGCATGGGGCAGGCGTCGTCGCAATGGTGGAATATGAATTATGAAAACAAGGGAAAAATAGGAATTTATGGTGTTTACGTAAGCTTCTGGTGGTTCTGGGCCGGCCATTCCGGAGAAAGTGTCTTCTAGGGGGTCTGTGGTCCCAAATCGATGCGATGCCTCTTCTCTTCAGTGACCCATTGGTGTAGTCACGTTAAGCGGCTTACCCAACCGGCAGCTGCTCTGTCGCGTGACCCACGGTACGGAATCGATCGATTTTTTCCCTTTCCCTTACGTTGAGAGTCGGTAGTGGGTGCAAGAATTTGCTTTGCTCTTGCTCTTGGTGGGAAGTTCTGTGCTGTGGGAAAAATTAAAATGAAATTAGGCGGTTCTTAACACTCGAGAAGGATTCACGCGCTCCAAATATCCGACGTGTGCGGCCTTGATGCTGCGGGCGTTACTTCCGCAATGTCGACATCCGTGGAAGTTGTCCCTTCTCGTCTGTCACCAACTTCACGTTAGATTGATTGGATCGACAACGACAAGGCACTTCAGCTGCGCTGTCAGTAGTATATTGACAGCATGAAGAGCGCACCCTACCTCCCTCGGAGTCAGCTCAATGTCATCTGCAAACCATGGTCTGTCCCTAGCACTGGGAAACTTTATCCAAAAGCCCTGCCAAAGTTGCTCGGAACGAATTTATAATTAAATGGGCCGGTTGGGACTTCCTAGGCTCATCCTGAACTCTGCGGATGGGGTGTTGATTTGATCTCGGTACACGGTGGAACCTTTTACCATGGACCTATCGCGTTGAAAAATGGGGCATTACAAGGACCGGCGATGTGTTTGACAGGCAAATCTCGAGGTCCTTTGACAGGAGAGTGAAATGTCGAGAATGTGTGTAGTATCTACACCGGGAACTATTTGCCAAGATGCGGGCTTTCGTTTAGGAGCTTTTGTTCTTTCACGGATCGCTCTTAATCCTTTGGATAATGACGGTCGCTGGTTGAGCTTCGCAATTTGTATGCTCAAGGTCTGTCAAATAAGGAGACATTCTCCTCTTTGTATCGACTAAATAATGATATTGAAACACCTTAAACAATGCAGAACCGCAGGGTTGGGTGGATATTTGATAGCTTCAATCTACTCCTGAGAGAACCCTTGGTGCTGGGAGAGGAACTTTGACGCAATGGCATCGGTTTACAGCGACACGCGCGTGTATCAATTTACCAAGCAACCTGAACTCGTTACTTCAGCCAAGCAGCACGGTGGTGTGATAAACACCAAAGCAAACAGGCTGCACCATCCAGCTACCCATCCTTGAGAGAACCACCGGACGGTAGGGCGTAGTTCCGTTGACACTACGACACTACGGCGGCCTAAATCAACTTTTCGCCTGCTCAGTGCGATTGCGTCGCAAAGCCGCTGACCAGCCGCCAAGTGGGCAAACCGGTCCATGAGGCACAATGTCCCCCTTTTCCCCCATGAGAGGATACAAAGAACCCAGCCGAGCACGTAAGAAGAGTTTGTAAGAAAAATTCGCCATCTTGTGCGGAGTTGTGCCAGGGGTTAAATAAATGTAAATCCGGCCACAGTGAGTGCAGTGGACTTTGGTTCTTTTGCGCGCACCATCTGCATAATGCGCCGATGGACGTTCTTTATTCATGGTGCAGCAACAGCAGCATCCTAAGCGCTTGATCCCAGCGTGCAGTGCAGAATCAAGTTTATGGAGCAGAAGAAGCGCAATAAAATAATCCAAGCATCGAGAATGCTCACAGCTTCTTAATGGAGTGTACAGTGTCAGATTATACAGGAGATGATGACCCGAGATCAAGGGCCATGAGCGTCATTTTTCATTTCCTTCGCTAGGAACGGTTTATTAAACCTACTGCAGCGCAAACGTTACGCCTGAATTGCTCCCAGTGCCCTTGTATGGATAGCGTCTCGTGGCCGTGATTCGTCCCATGACGACGTGCCCAGAGACGTGCTGATGGCGTTGAACTACTGCGTGCAGCGACTCTTGCAGTAAGCTTCATACGACATCCGCTACTCCCAAACGTCACTCCAAAGATGTCCGAGCGCATAGCTCACGAGCTCTGCGGGGATGGGATGGGGTGATCGAGCTGTGGCAGTACATTTCTTTCTAGTTCGATGGTTCTGTCCTGGATGCGTCATGGGGCCATGAGCCATGAATCATAAGTTTTTGTTGCATCAATTTCATGCTGAACAGGCAATGAAACTGCAGGAGGCAACAACTTTACCATGTTGCCGTAATCCCCAACGGGGTCGGTGGTGCTTTATATTATCCTTGGATTTTTTCCAACGCCCACCGGTCCTCTTGATGGGCTCCTTTTGGGCTATCATCCGTTTGCCGAGCTCAATCTCGTCGGGGTATTCGAATCCTTGATCCTCCCCGTGGCACGAGACGCAAACAGTGCATAATCAAATGGATTATCGCGAATCAACCGAGTATTCGAATACTTTGTTCCACTGTTGACCGTCTGGTGAAATCGCTTTCCAGCGACATCCATTATTCACATCATTTAAGGCGACTGTGGTATCGCGGATTGGTGAAAGATAAGGAGGCAGAGCGAAATACATGGAAGCTGGCTGCTGGCTGCCGTAGCATATTGGAGATTCAATTAGGAGTCTGAGCGCAAGAGGACGATGAAGATAATGGTTATAAAGTAAAGATTTTCGATACAAGGAATTGCGCACTCAAAACAGATTACAGGCAACGTCCCTGATGTCTGAGTCGCAAATGGCAAGACAACAAAGCGGCGGCTCAAGGTGGTGGGCTCGAAACAACACCAAAAGCCTGGGGCAGCGGATACGAGCATGTCGTTTCTTTGTCTTGGGTGATGCCGGCGAATGAATCAGAACCACTTATCGAATCATCTCGCTCCTTCGCCCCAATGATGCTGGAGTTAGTGCAAGACGATGGAAGAGGAGGCGACTGCCATCTGTGATTCAGATTCAGTGTGATAGCTTTGATGTTTGATGATGAAATTATCAATCGCATTTTGGCGCCTGTGAATTGTTGATGTAAATGGAATCAAATAAGGTGATAACCGGAGGACGTATCCCGGAGCCATCCTGCCAGGTGTTAGGTGTCAGCTGTTACTAACTTGCTGTTTGCTGTTGCTGCTGCTGCTGCTGCTGGTGAGTGACGCAAGATATTTCTAAGAAAATCCAAAAGTCATAGTGGATGGCAAACTATTTACCACGCGAATAATCAGGTCGTTGTGACGAATGACGACTCACGTTGGGCAGTGAGGTCGTACTTGTCGCTTGTCCGGTATCATATGATTCCGGCATGATTCCTGCTACCCTTGCCCCCGTTCCGTGATGGTTTTTATACGGTGTGCGCCTGCGATGTGGTGCTAATATGCTGAAAAATGAGACCATTTTCATCAACGACCGCAACTCCATTCGTCACCGCTTCGTAACGTAACGCAAAGCACGCAACAAAGCGTGCGGGCATACCGAGGCGCATCTTGAGGCGATCTCTGAAGCTGGTGGCTAAATTACGGTAAATAGCAGGTCCAGTTGTTGGTCCAGCCGATGGTCGTTTCCTGTTTTCCTCGGCCATAAATCCAATTCCAACTGAATTATGGTTGGCTCCGCGCAATATGGCGTAGCACAAGTCCCGTCTATCTCTCTTTCTCTCTGTCTGGGTTCTGTGTGCGTTCGCGATCGCGAGTAGGTGTATAACCGAGCAGCGGTAGTAGTTGCGTGCCGTTTAGCTGTTGTGTTCCTGTGCCTGGGTGTGTGTTAGTGCCCGGTTGATGCACCATTAGCCAACGTTGCCACAATGATTGAAAGACAACGTTTCGTTTCTGTCCGCCTCACCGCTGCGCAACCGTTCATTCCAGTTTACGTCCCATAGTCGGACGGCTCGCGCAATAAGCTGACGGCAGTAGCGAGACAAAGGTCCAGATAATTATGGAGTAAAGAGCTACTACGACGTTCATATTTCTAGCCGGAGGCCCTTACGTGACAAGAGCGCTAGCGACGCTATCGGACGGGGGCAGATATGGATAGAAAAGCTTTATTATCAGAGACCCCTTTCTAAGCTGTAGTTGCTCTAGAAAAGGTTAATTGCAATTAGAGCGCACCTCGTAGAATGCACCTTGACGGATCGGTTTTGACGTGCACCGTACTTTTCTGCCACATTACTCCTAAGGTATGCACTATGATCTGGAGGTCAGTAGTGAAGTTCTACCAATGTGCCTCAGAAAATCGACAGCTATCTACTGTAGATGAGTTATGGTCAATGTAGCACCTAGTACGGTAGGAGAATTCGTTCAGAGCTTATTCGTTATGTTCCGTGATAAACCGATCACATTATTTACTGTGCTTCGATGGTCTTTTTCACGAAATCTGCTTTACTTTGTATTCGTTTTACATACACCGGTGTGCACTTATATGTCATTCGTTGTTAAAGTTGTTATCGTAAAAAGCATATGCAACGGTGGAACGGTTGCCTGCCTTCTTCAGATCTTTCTGCTGCAAGATACAAACATTACTCTCCCTGGATGCTCGATTGTTCATTAATCATCTTCGCCTAACACAAGAACACACGCCCACAAACACCTAAACATTTTAATCCGAGACGAAAATTTTTACCACTTTTTATACCACTTTCACTTCCAATTTCTGTTTTTTGTGTCTATTCCCCTTTTTTTCGGAACCATTTTGTTGTTGTTGTGGGTATTATGTTAAAATGATTACGGTACGGTGCTTGATGATTATATGATGATGGTGATGGTTTTTGTTTTGGTGTTGGTTCTTTTCGTTTTTCTAACTTTTTCTGCTTTATTTCCTGTTTATGCCACTGTAGTCGCTTGTTGTACTGCTGTTAGCCTCCTATTAAACTCTCATTAGTTTAACTTTCTACCGAACGTGATTCTGTTCTCTTATTGTTGTTTTCGATTTCTCCTTTTTCTTTCTTTTCTCTTTTCATTTGTTGGCGATTCGGTGGCGAAATCCTTGCTACTACTTTTATTTGGCGCGTTTGGTCTTTGGTTTTGTTTTTCATTTTTCCTGTCTGCGTGCGCGTGTGTGGATTTTTGTGAAAATGTGTTTGGGTTCTCGTTTTTTTTTCCAATTGGCTCCTGTGTGTTCTTTTCATTGGTTTTCACTTTTCTTTTCCTTCTTATCAATTTCTTCTCTTTTTGATTTTGAACTGCGGCTGCGGCTTGGTGCTTGCAATGTTTGCAATGCGCGCTGCACACACGAAATTGCTGGAACCAAATTACATTGCTATCGCTTGCTGGCGTGGCTGGTCCGCGGGACGCGCAACCGCAAATTGGAAAAAACGCAAATTTGCAAAAAAAATCCGCTATCCAAAAACAAACAAATGCCAAAACGTTATCACAAACACAACCAACCAACCAACCAACCTTCCTCTGACCACCCGTTCGCTGAAATACGGAAACAGACCAAGCAATGCCCCAGTCCGACGGTGGGTACGTTTCGCTTGGCGGTGGTCCCAACTCGATCTACAACTCGACGACCGAGCCACATTCCGGCTCGAAGTCGGTCATGGAAACGGTAAAGCGCGTCATCGGGACAGCCATCGGGGCCCAGGACAAGCACGGCTTGTTGGAGCGCGAATCGGCCGGTGGACCCCAGCCATACATTGTCAGTGCCAGGTAAGATCGCCGTCCCGTCCCGTCCCCTCCGCTCTGCTCTGGTAGTTGTCACCTTCTTGTGCTGGTGCTTCTTGCTGCTTCTTCTGAACCACCTCTCTGCTCACTTCTCGCTTTGGTGTAGTCTGGGTGGCACTTCCTCATGGATCCAGTGCTTGTTCCTGTGTGTCTAGCTGTATCCCTTCAAGCTCTGTTTGGTTTTCACTTCCCTTCTCGTCTCCTACCTCTACCGCACTTCCGTCTTCTTGCCTCTGCACCACGCCGTCGGGAAACTTTCTTCCATTTTGCTTTGCGGCAGCAAATCGGTTTCCGCTTCCGATTGTATCTACCATTATATTCCTCGTTCAAGCGCCCTCTACTCCCTTAATGCACGCCGCCTCATTCCATCACCACATGACCATCATCTTTAGGGGCAAACAATGGCGGTTCGCTTGATGCATTCGGATCGATTCCCACTCCGCGATAGAAAGAGAGAACCTTTCTCCAGACCACCACCTCGCGTAATAACAAGTGGTTGCTGCAGGAGTTGTGCCTCGACTCTCCGATAAGGCATCCGGAGACCATAATTTGGAGCGTTGCCAACGTCGCCAGCAGTGCACGGGGTGATCGTTTTGGCCTCGGGTCGCACACAATGAACAAGCGAGAGTCAGAAATCAGGTCAAAGGATCTGCTTCTTTTGCTCTCTTTAGTAAAACATACCAGGATCCTAGGGGAGAACCAAAGAATAGACTGTTAAAAATAAATGCCCTCATCAAACCTAGCTGTGCTGTTGCGGCGGTAGAAGGTAGCATAGCTTGTTCGTCCATTGTGCCCCTCACAGGAGCACACTCCACTCCCGAAGCATTCGGGAACCACAACGGAGGTCATATGTTCACCTAAGGCAAAGAAAAGGGCCTCAGGGCATGTTCGCGATTGTTAGGAAAGCATGTTGCATAACAATAGTACGCCACTACATTCAGCAGCTTTGCCAAATGAGCATTGTGAGGGTTTACCGCCCGGGGAAATGGCAAACTTTCCTTAGGAATCCCGCTCCCACACAACCTCTCCCGTACTGTGCACGTATTACGACAACAGCTGCCCGCCGCCCAGCATGGGATGGCTTGTAAATGCTGGCGTTAACAGCGATCGTCGATATTTCTTGGAACTTTTTTGTTCATTTGTTCTGGTACACTATGACTCACTTGGTTACTTTATTGGGCCGACGACGAAAAACTTTCTGCTAGAGTACTGAGGAGAAGGAAAAAGTGGTTTTCCAAGTAGAACACATTTCACTGCGAGCCAGAAACTTGAGATGTCCAGCGGGAAAATACTGCGTAACATCTTCTGCGAGTTCTTAATCACTTCTTGCTTCACAGTTGTGCGAAACTCGGTGTCTGCAATGTACAGGGCGGATCGATTCTAAGACCTTCACTGTGTTTGGTTTTGTGGCATTATCATCAATGTTTGGTCTTGATTGCAATCCATTTGTTCAATTTGTAATGCTATTTCTTACGATGTGGATGATTTCTTTTCTGGAGTTTTCTAAGCAAAGAAATGCTGTAATGGAATTCTATCCGATTAATAGGCAAGGTAAATGAGCTATATAACCCTCCGGAACCCGTAGACTGTCCCCGCCTAAAAACCTATGTCTGCAAAGTTTCCAAGTCCGCAAGTTAATCTGTTGGATGATGAAACGATAGTAACGTTGTAAAAAAGTTCCATCGAATTACTTAACCCGTATGATATGGCCCGTCTGTGTCTACGGACGGAGATACACATTATTGGTGAGTTAGCGTGTGCCTGTCATCGATCGATCGGTAAATTTGTTATCACAACGACGCAGTCATTACATTGTGCCCAAACCCAACCCTCAGTTCGTACCGGTATCAGGGCAAGCTGCGGTTCGCTGTGGCCGCATGGGGTTCCTTTTCTACGCAGCGACATTCTACGCTGCTGCATCGAAGCGCTTATCTTTACTTACTTTAGGTTTGGGTTCGTGCACCACTCATTGTTGGGAAAGTTTGGCTGAGATTGCTCCACCGGTTTCTGGGGTTGTTCACCGGAGCTGTATGTGTGCATTTTATTTTGCTTGCTGGCACACACAAACGGATAGTCTGGTTAGATACTCGGAATGGTGCCGAAAGAAGGTTGATTCACTCTGAGAATCCAGTAGTGTGTTTATTCTCTGCCTCTGCTTGCTTGAACCGGCTACCAATTGGAAGCAAATTTGCACACAATTTCAACGAGGTCAACGAGGTACCAGAGTAAAACATTCAATACTACCAAGTCACTTGCTAATTGCTTTGTTATTCAAGTTTGATTGCATGATTTTTTAGTTCAGTTAGTATGATGATCATATTTAATGTGGTTCGTATTGTTTCATCGCAATTCTACAAAGTTTGCTTGCATTCTATCGCTTCATCTAAAAGTTCGAGCGTTTCCAGGAATACTTGTGCAAACCCCGTGTAGCTCGCTTTTGTGTCGCTACGAATCATCGAGCATCATATTATGATCGTGTCAGTGAGCAAACGATTGGATTTTGTGCACGAACTCAATGCCGTTGCAATGACGACGATCTACGCCTGGAATATGGAATTTGACTAACGAAGCGATACATGATGGATCGCTGCCTGTATTTTACGAATCTAATATATTTCCTATGAATTATTGGAAAAATATAAACGAACTTTTGATGATCCTTGGTGCTATCCAATCTCTTGATGTATTCCGAGAATTGCGCCCGATTGTGACCGTTTTTCGCTTTTATGTTTCTGCCTCGTTCATGTTTGCTGTTATTTGCATCCGAATGTCATCAACGCCATTATCGTCCTTCCATCACTTCATCTCTATCAATACTAAGCAATCATCGGCGCACATCAGCAACGGCAACGTTTCTTAATCAATAATCAATGCCTGGCCAGCAGGGTACAGAAAGCTCAGGGTTGACAGGATGACAGTCAGAAGCGCAGAGACATATGCCCTGCAAACCAGAGACAGAAGATCAGAATCAGCTTCACTTTACTTTGTCTCGTCCTATCTGTACTTAATCTGTTTAGCACCAACCCCCCCCCCCCCCTCCCCCAAAAGCATTCCCACACAATTCTACAACACATAACCGTGAGCGAAACGAGAATTCCCGACGTTCCATTTTCCAATTCTATTTCATTTCTTCTACTTTACCCCATACTAACTTTTTGTATGTGTGTTTCTGTTCCCTTTTTCTGTTCCACTCGTTCAATTCCATTTCGGATCCGGATCCATTTTTGTTTTTTAACCGCCTCTCCGCCACCCGCTATCCCTCCCAACTGCCCTCGATTGGTTCGATTTTTGCGTTTACTTCGTTCGATTTTTCGGCCTCTGCATGTGATTTAGTACTAATTTCAGAGATCGCGACAAAACCGGCAAAGCAGCGAACGCCAGAATGCCATCCGCACCAGCACACACTGCCGAGGAAGCGCGCCTGCTTGGGTAAGATTTATGCATTTTCTTATGATTTCCTTGCTTTGGTTTTCGTGATTTCGTTGTCCGGTTTTTTTTTCGACCTTCCCGAACGCAGCATGCTTTCATCCGTGGAAGCAAACCAAACCAACCCGCTCGTTGGCATGGCAATGAATTCGATTTTATACGTTTGGTGCTTGTTTGAGGTTTTTCGTTGGAATCCTTCGGTTTAGTTATTGTTTCTACCGAAATAACATTTCAGTTCCGTTTGTTTTTGTTTTCTGCTATCTCACTCAACCAACCAAAAACCCGATACAACCGCTGTTGAAAGGAACTCAAAATTCTCAAAATACACACACTTTTGTACAAAGCCAAAGGCTACCAGTTTATGATACGAGAACAGGAGAACTTACTGCAGCTCACACTCACTCCGAATGGCGTGCTCTTATCATATGCTCTATTCTTGCTCATCTGCGCGTAGTGCTCTCTCATTTTGTGTAATTCCTTAAATTATTTATCCCTCCATTATAGATCTACAGCTATTGAATTGAATCGCTTCGCTGCATTCTGTGTGCAGAGTGGTGCAGAATGCAAAGCGATTTAATTTCTTCTATTCTCTAATTCACCAACATGTACATAAAAATCAATGGAGGCGCCACGTTGGCCACCGATCGGCTCCTAGGGTGCACGTACAGCCAAATGTATGAATTCACAGGTGCTTAACCACTCCATGCGAATGGCGGTTAGTGTCATTGCGATAATGTTTAATCATTTTCCTAGTGTCGCTTCCTACGTATTTTACCAACAAACGCTGCTCAGCTACACTTTCAAGAAAAGAGTAGAGATCTATTTAATTTTAATCACAAAGACGCGATGGATGTTGTTTTATTTTTCTTTTGCTTTTCAACACTCAAACTTTAGCGTTAAATTGTGTTTTATTTCATTAACGTAACGCAAAAAAACGAAACTTCATCTTGAAACGGCAGTGGGGCAGTTTTCTTCGGGAATGCTCGAATCCTGCTTCCCGGAAGTATGTTGCATCCGTTTCTTATCCTTCCCTCTGAAGGCAATTAAAAATTGCAGCTCTAGCTCCACCGCCAGTCCACCACGTCGTTTGAACAACTTTTCCCATTATTACATTTACCTCTGGCCTCCATCATGCGCCAAGCCAAGCATTACCGACTATCCTGCTCGCCGTGGTCCATTAGCAGAAGAGGATGGCCAATGCGATCGATGTAAGATATGATGATGCGTACGATGAAAATGTGTCGATAATGGACAAAACGTGGCATCGCCCGCTGAACGATGCACAAATGGAGCGGCGATCGGGTGCAGAGTGGTTCAATTATGCAACAATTTTCATAGCAAGGCTCCCTTCCACCGACTTGCAGCGTACCTGTGACCCGCGGTACGTCTGTAATATCGAAAGACGGATCGATAGAACAACTGCAGGTGGCGGTATTGGAACGGTGCGGTCTTTCGTGGTATCCTGAAAGTGCCCCGATATGAAGCATTTTCCTGGTGCACTCTGACTGAAGCGAACTATTTCCAGCCTTAGATGTAATATACGAAAGAGCCACTCTTCCTTTATGATGCGGATAGGTTTTTGCCACAGGCACTGGATGGTACGATGCAAAAAGCTGTTGGTTTTGTATGAGATACATGCTTCAGCATGTATATATTGTATTACATATGGAGTTTATATTACATTCAAATGCATGCAGCGCTTTGAAAGACAATATTTTGCTACATTGTGGGAGATGTTTCGCAGAAGCTACATCTATTCACACTTATAAATTATCTTGTCCAAGGCAAAATGAAACTCTCTGTTTGCTCTTTCGATGGCTTTACCATTGGACTGCTTTCCTTTCCCTTTAGCATAGATATGAGACATCTTTCAAAACAAAATGACTCACCGCTCAACTGCTTCATTACGCAGCTTTGCACGCAGCAACGAACACCATGGGTTCGTGCATTCAGGAACGCTATTATCACGACAAGAATGGCCAGGGAACCATTGTGAGTGTGGGCCGCCGGAGCGGGAGCTTATGCACGAGTTGTTCCACCCTCCGGCACGTGATTCGCGAATTAGCAGCAAGTCTTTCCACGCTGGTAGCAGTTGAGTAGGCTGGTTGCAGATAACACTTCGAAAGTAATTAGAAAAACACCGAGTAGCGTCGGGGACATGCGGCAGAAACGTAGTGACGCTTCGCTACTTCTCTTACCCTCAACGGCGCACCGGCAGATGAATCTCCTGGGCGATGGAGTACCTCATTCTTACCTCTTCCTGGAAGTGCTACGCGCCACTGACTATGCTGATAAGTTGTTTTTTCTCGTTTTTCGCTCCATATTCTTCAAGAAAAGACTTAGGAACGGCCCTGAGCTCGAGCGAGCGAGTGGAAACAGTTTAATGGAGACGAAGTTGAATATCATGTTTCTTGGATTACACAAAGGATATCACTTGAAAAGGATTTGTAAACACACAACTTGACTATCGTTGTCGAAATGAATGATTCAGCCTTTCTCCGTGGAGAGCTGCCCCACAATTCGGATTGCGATGTAAATTCAACAACGTTGTCGCTGTTTTTTAGGGTTTTTTTTTTTACAAAATCTTAACAAGAAAATCGTACTACTAAACGGCATTCTTGTTCAATGTTCGGTATTACGAATGTTTTCCTAAACTTCAGAAAATCGATCGCTCAGCTGCCAAAGGTTTATCGCTTTATCTGACCAAAAAATAACGGTTGTTTTTTCTTGCGTCAGACTTAGCCTTCCCAGTTCCAGCTTTACGCCATCGAATGTAATAAAGAGTTTCATCAGCATTTTGTCATCGTGGACACCGTGACGCCTGTTTGTCCGGCTGAATCATCTATTTTTTTCCAACTTTGCTCATCTTCCCAACATACACCGTGGGAACAGACGGTACATGGCACACGGCAGGAGGATCCGCTTTTCGGTAAACCTGTGTCCTCTAGCGGTGACAATATTTGGCCTGTCAACATCATTCTGCTGGTGTTGGAGGGTTGATGTGTAATCGTTGTTTTATAGCGAAACGCGAACGAATTAATTAATCCATCAAATACAGATCACTCATCGTCCTTTTCGAGCCAGTTTTGGATTCTGCTGGTTGTTTACTTGGACCAAAAAAAATGGATGTTATTCTACCATCGGTGATAATGCCACCAGGAAGAGATCAGCTTAAATAGCACAAGATAGTGGCATTTTGGTACAGTTCTATCGATTTTTCAGTTAGTAAACAAATCTGAGAAATATTTACGAAACTCTATTTTTTATTATCCAAAGCAGTATCATCCTTTGCGTTGATCGATGAACATGGGTACGATGGGTCATCGCTAAAGAAATGACCGTTGACTAAACCTGTGACGGAAATTGTTCCAGGATGTGTGCATCAATGGAAGACCGTAACGGTGGCTCCTAATCTGTTGCTTTCGGTGCTTTCCTGGCAAAATTGTCCTACACAGTACATTAGAAGCATTCCATGAATAGCCCGACAATCGTACGCTTCGCACGTCGTCACTTGATTTGACACAATCGTTTCCAGTAGCTTCCGGGGAGGGATGTGTTCTCAGTTATATCAAACCATTCGGAAATGGAATTTCTGTTCCATTTTGGTCCAGCTCGACCGACCAAAATCATCCCACATGTTTCGCAAGCCGAACGAACAGAGGCTGTCCGTCGGTCCAGGAGAGCTATTAGGCCAGACCATGGATCGAATTCTGTTTTCACCTATCGGTCACCATGGCTACAATGCTACACACAGTAGCTGGCCGCCAGTCTGTCGACGCTGAGTTCGATTTTTCCACCTGGTGGCGCCGACGTGCTATTTGGTGGAAAACGAGATCCTATTACCTCTGGGAGCCGGTTTCACATTAACGACCGATAGGGAAAACTATTCGGACGAAAGACGAATATCGATGGATTTGATTTTTTTGCTTTTTTATTTTGTATTGGCTCCCTAGAGAATGAGGAAGCTCGAAAGAGGGACATTTGCTAAAAATAAATGACATCATATGGCATGCGACTGATATTGAGTTGTGGAAGCTTTTGTGAAACGAGAACAGTCCTTTCTAAAACACAGGCGTGATGCGTGGCAGAGGCTAGCTGGCTAGCTGAAATAATAAATGATAGAATTTGACTTCCAACCGAGTCCAAATGGCCGAAGGTATTGGAGATATTCGTGAACACCGCCCTGGTTGGAGAACTGGTTGATTGCGTAAGAATGCGAATCGAAATGAAAACATTTTTCAAAGCTGTACTGAAATAGTTCAACAAGAAAACCGAATTCGAAGAGTTTATGGTTTATTCTTTCTTAGTGTAGCTAAATAGCTCCTACTGATAGTTTAAACAATAATTAACAAAAAAAATCTAGTGTAAAAAAAATCATAAAAGTCTCAAATAGTAAAGAGCAATTAGAATTTGCATGAAGTAGCTAGCTACTGATATTGATTACATGTTATTCAAGATAAGGAGTGCAAAATGAGAGTTTTTTTACCAAAAGCGATGAAAATTAGTTATCGAACTAATGTAGCCGTTCTGCTGTTAAAGTTTAAGCACTCGATTTCGACCATGTAAATCAGTCCAGCTCATCGTCGGCTTGAAATCAGCCTCCCAATCGGTATGCACTCCACTGAGCAGAAATGTGTCACCGACCGGCCATGCATAAGTCGATAAGATAGTCGAGAGGACAGTTAACATAATAACGAAGGTCGGCCCGTGTGTAAAAGACGATGTGATGCGATCGGGCAAGGCTGTTGTATGCGGAAAACAAGCGTTCATCAGATGGCGATATGTTATAATGATCCGAAAACCGCCTTTTCACCGGCTCCAACTGACGCCATCCGCTTCGATCCTCTTTTCTCTGCCGCAGAGCGATGCCGGTTGACCCGATGGATGACATTGAGCTGCGCTCGGTTCAGCTACAGTACCCGAACCAGCGGGGTTCGATAGTCGGTTCGTGCGATCTGCGCCGTGTACCAACGGACAAGGGAGACATCCTGGTGGCGGTGCAGGGCGATACAACGAAGCCAGCAATCGTGACGTACCACGATCTGGGATTGAACTGTGAGTGTTGTGATTGCGGCGTTTGCGGTTTGCGCCGGTGGTACGGTGGTAGTGAGGATGCCCTAGTTATTGTCAAACTAATATTGTCTTTCGTTTCAGATGCATCGAGCTTTGCTGGATTCTTCAACTTTCCTACGATGCGCGCTCTGTTGGACAACTTCTGTGTGTATCATGTGAACGCTCCCGGCCAGGAGGAAGGAGCCCCAACGTTCCCGGAGGAGTGAGTACCACCATTCGTGTAGAATAGCAGAAGCCGGTGTGAAGCAACTGTCACTACAAATCGTATCCTTTTGTTCCTTTCAGTTACGTGTATCCAACGTTCGACGAACTGGGAGCCCAGCTCCTGTTCGTGATGACACACTTTAATTTAAAATCCATCATCGGACTTGGTGTCGGCGCTGGAGCTAACATTCTGGCGCGGTTCGCCCTAGCCAATCCGGACAAGGTGAGTTAAAATTCATGAAGTTTCCTCTTTTCGTGTTTTGTGTTTTACAAACAAGACGCAAGCAATTCCTTTACGGTGTCTTTGAATTCTATTTTTGTTTTTAACTACTCGAGTCTCATATTTTAGAAATTGGTACGACAATAATTCTATAACACACAAACTGATCATCGCTTCTGGTTCGGTACTTCCTTCCCTCTTGCAGGTCGGTGCCCTGTGTCTTATTAACTGTAGCTCTACGGCGGCAGGATGGATCGAGTGGGGCTACCAGCTGTTGAACACCCGTAATCTGCGTACCAAGGGAATGACCCAGGGCGTATTGGACTACTTGATGTGGCATCACTTTGGTCGGAATCCAGAGGAGCGTAATCTGGATTTGGTTCAGGTTGGTTGAATCGTCCTGTAATCGGATGATTTCAAAAAAGATGCTAACTTATATCTGTTTCTACTCCATCATCAGCTATATAAGAGCAACTTTGAACGTTCCATAAACCCGGTTAACTTGGCCATGCTGATTGATGCTTACATCAAGCGTACCGATTTGAATATCGCTCGGACACCATCCGGATCACCACAAACAGGTAAATCTCTCGAAATGGTAGTCAAGTGAATATATTCATCTTATCGCGTTTTCTGACTCATTTTATGAAGTTTATTTATTTTGATTATGTCGCTCTCTTCTTAAAAATTATCCTTCTGAAATGTATATTTATTTCTGGTTTTTAGTAGCCGCACCATCGCTGAAAATGCCCGTGCTGAACATTACCGGTGCTCTGTCACCGCACATCGATGACACGGTAACATTCAACGGTAGACTAATTCCCGAGAAGACTAATTGGATGAAGGTAATTTCATTTTAATTTCCCCATCAACCACGCGTCGCATCATGCTCCGTAAGGGATGATCACATTTTCAGGACACGTCACAACCACAGCTGTGATGGAGTTTAGTGACGTATTACTGACTGTCTATGTAATATATGCGTTACACCTGTAAAAGCAAAGGAAATTAAATCATTAAAATGCACGGGGATGCATTAAAATGTAGATTTTTTAATCTCCTAATGAATTATACGTAGGTGCTATCGAGTTCACATATAAGGTGGCCTTTATGCATTATATAATTTAAATAATGCATTGAGTTGACGTTCTTCAATTCGTGTTACCCGACTTTTATACTATTCTCTGAAAAATGGGAATGTCATTCGATATTCTTCATTGTAAATGCCGCTCTTTACTAGTTATCATTCAATGTATTTTTCGTTTCGTATGCTAAATTACTTTCGTCGTAATCCTATTTGCCTAACCTATTAACGAAAAGCAGTGGGTCTTGCTCAAGGTTGTCCTTTTCCAATTTTTCGTTGCAATCATTGGAAATCATTAGTTGCTTACAAAAGTAGTAGTAGATAATCATGTCTTTATTTTTACGAAATGTATTTTCTTTCTGTTCGAAGTACCTTTTTCAAATGTGATTTAAGAACGATAAAAAAATGACTAGAACTAACTAATTTGTGATTGTGACACATTACCATTCTGCATTATAAAATTTCTACAAAAGTAAATTCCCTTTGCGCACATTCGTCAAACATCTAACTTGAACATGTTTTTTGATTTTAGATTTCCGATTGCGGCCTGGTACTGGAGGAGCAACCTGGCAAACTGGCCGAAGCGTTCCGGCTTTTCCTCCAGGGTGAAGGCTACGGTAAGTGTTGATCTTTTCAACTATCCACACAACAGTACTAGTGATGTAAGAGTATGCGCGCATAGTACACACATTTGAAAAGAAAATAATAGATGAAAAAAGATAAATCCCCATCGAGAGCTATTGGCTTATCTCGTGAATCAATAGACACAGTAAACGGCAGTGGAAATAACTGAAAATCATTTACCAAACAAGCCACCTAGGGTGGTCAAGGCACAGAAAACAACGAACGAATGTCACATGCTCCCACAGACAGACACTGGCACACATCACGGATCACGCTGATCAGGCACATTTCAGTGCGCGCACATACATACACTCACACATAGGTGCGGCGGAAAACCGGAAAGCCCACCACCGACTCGAGGGAGAAGTAGGCTAGCGTATGCATAGAAACGGCTTGTTACAAGTGGAACCACCGGAGCAGCTTTTGGCTATCATGTGATCAGCAAAGCTAGTCACTTATCAGAATTCACATCTGGTCCCATTCCTCAAACGCGAATTTGCTCAACGAATGATCCAGGCGTTCAGTACATTTTGCATCACATTCGCTTAACGAGAGATAGTGCATAATACACCTTATTACTTTAATGAAACAAAACTGCTATCCTGCTGCCACTCACATGCCACATTTGCTGAGATCGGATCGGGGGAAAAGCGAACGACAACTAGTACTGCATTAGGTGCTCATAATCATCATTATCATCAAGACTCCTTTCGCTCATGCTCCTCGTTGGTGCATATGAGTTGAAGCTATCCTTACTCCAAAATTGAGTTAAACCGAATGTTTTACCGCGAATACGACCCTCATTAATACATCTCATAGACAGAAATAATTGAAATAATATTTCTCGTTAGCATTGGTTTCATTAAAAATTAATATGATCGCTGTATGTGTTCAATATTTGTACCAACCTATCTGTGAGCATTGCCCGGCCACAGAACCGATCAAACATCTCAGCTCTCGTTAGGAGTACCGTTCGAGCATGAAGGACAGCCAAGGCTTTGATGCTCTTTCGTTGTATCCATTTTCTCTTTTGATTATCAATCAACATTAGGAACGAATGTTATATTAAACCTTTAAAAAACTTGTTTATTTAAATAATATTTATTTGTCAAAGATATGCTGGAAAGTTAACCTTCTGACAGGGTTTCGCGAAGTATAGTTATTTTACCGTTGCTATAAATGTTGCTAAACTGTTGTAACGAAAACAAACCTAGCCAAAACTGTTGTGTTAAAACAATATGTTATGATAAATGAAATGATCAAAAGAATATTGCAATAAAGAAAAAACGAAAAGAGTATTCGATGCTTGAAATGCGAACAAATTTTCAGAAATAATTTGAAATCAATACAACTTGCCCAAAGCATTAAATTTAGTTTTGGTTTTGATTGAATTTCTACCTTCAATGTTCATCTATCTGCTAATGGTTCCTCGCGATGGATGCTGGTGGATGATCTTTGCATCGTCAGTTGTCACTTGCTAATTTTAGTAGTTAGATCCTTATACAAGTTTGTGTATTGCAGGGATAATGAAAACGGAGTGTTTATGTATGTCGGAAGCGTAGGTGTGTGTTGATGTGTACTGTTTTCTATTTTTCTATTTGTATCATTGGTTCTACGCTCTTTTCTATAGTACAGCAAAAGAGGAAAAGGATACAAACTATTATTTAATATCATTTCGACACAAAATTTTCGTCTTTCATTGGAGATGCTTCATTTGCATTCAATTGACGGATTTAGGTTGATAAATTCACTGAATTGGAATCCTCCCAATGCACTTTGTGTTGTTTTCGCCTAATGAATTCTGGCAACTATTGGTTTCTTCTTACTTTAGGTGTTCATTGAATTCGAATAAACAGTACTTTAACTTTGTTTTCACCGACTTCCTTCATTGGTTATGCACATATCATGCATCCCTTCAT
>NC_064877.1:56228146-56268146 GCF_943734665.1 Anopheles aquasalis
AAACGGGGAAGAGTAGTCGTTAACGCAGTTGACAGTAAAAGTATCAGTACACCCTAAGCTACTATTAATGATAGCAAAGCTATAGCAAAGTACTCCCCTCTCTGATTATTGATGGAAATTGAATAACATTTTAATTGAAGAACTTTAATACAATCCATAAGGTCTATGATCTCCTAGAGCGCTAGCGCATAGATTTAATCGAAATGAGTTTACTTCCGTCATTCTTTTATCGCACTAGCAGTAAACTCCTTCTCGAAACGTTTCGATGTTTTACACCTCGGTAATACGAAACAGATAACGGAGACATTACACTGTCTCGCACACACGACAATGATTTGTAGATCTTGGCATGTTGAGCATGGTCGTTACTATATCCGTAGAAATACTTACTATTTGTAGATACTTTTCATGTACTTGCTTCGTGGCCATAGGCTCCTATCATGCTGCTGTAGTGCAGCACGAAGTAGACAACACTCGGTGACAAGCATTCCAGTGTCAGCAACAGCATCGGTGTATGCAGAAAACATTCTATCCATAAAACTAGAAATAGTACAGCTACATCCGCATCTCAGCTAAATTTGCCTAATATAAGTCAGGCCTGCTGCAACCGTTATGCTGCAGCACATAAAACTGTCGATAAAATAAGCATCTTAAAGACGCTGAAAGCAACAATGAACGAAGCGAAAGATATTGAATGGATAAGTTGGATTGTAACAGTGAAAGCGCAAACAGAATGTGTGGAATCCGCTATTGTTATGCATGTTGGCGCTTGTGACAAACTGTACTTCGATTCTTTTTACCGCAGTTTGTTAGGATTTGATAGCTCGGCAAACATTTTCGCTTAAGGCTATGTTCATGTGGCAGCGCAATGCAAGATTGGTAATAAAATAATGGTCTCAAGGAAAGTAGCGAGATAAAAGAATCCAAAGTCATCGCGCCCCCTTTACACCGACGGTGAGGCATTCAGAGATTGGTGCATCCTGTCAGACATCATTGTGATAGATCAGAGGCAGCAATACAGCTAGCAAACAGAGTGTGGCATGTAAGGTTTAGTTAAAAATGAACAAATTCAAACACAAGTGCACCGCGTATAGCTCTCGCTCAGCGTTGGACTGGGTGAAGTCCAAGAGACTCAGAACATTGTAGATGATGGTTTCGCACGCAGGCTAAACATTGAGCATGACTAACCGTAGCTTACAATACCAAGCATCGGGAGCATAACAGTGCTAGAAGCGATATGAACAACATTTAGTTTACTATTGAGTGCCTAATAATTGATTATTGGAATTGGAAAGATTTGTGAGCCAACTTATTGAAGCTGCTTTCAGCATTCCGTTTATTTTGAAGCGATGCAATTTATCGATTTGACGATAATGTTTTTGATTCCATTTCTCTCCAAAGCGCTTGAGGTTTTGTATGCTAAAGCGTTGCTTTTTGAAGATGCTTTGAGAAACAAAAAATCATAAGATACTGTTGGGATATATTTGCAAATGATCTTCATGTAACCGTAGTAACCAAGATCATGCCTCTTCATCACAGATGCCCGTATTGTGTTGACGAAATAAAGAAAAATAAATGGAGGATTTGCTATTCTTTTACAATTTATTATACTATTAATTAGATAACAACTCAACCATCAACGATCATGTTGATAAAAAAAAACAGATAGAATGCATGAGCTGCAATACAATAACTGCTGCCGATAATGCTAGCTGATGTTATCGGAGGCGCATGAAATGTCACCCAGGAGCAGACAGACACCACGAATAGTCGCTGCAAAACTGAAACTGAAATATCACGGACAAATAAACTAAATCAGAAACCGAGTAGCAAATCAACGCTTATGCCAGCATTCATTCATGGCAGTCTGCCCGAAATGCCATGTTGCCCATAGCACACAAAAGGAAAACGCAACTTATTAGCAAGGTTTAATCCAAACGCCTACGGTCACTGAAGCCACTGAAGAAGGGATGAATCGTAAGTTTAAGAAGCGGATGGTGCTGGCAAAGCAGGTGTAGTGATAATGATGAAGAGAATATTAGCTAGCCAGTTAGATGGTGAAAGGGAGTTGGAAAGGTTCTAAACTGTAACGCACATCACTATCGATGATAGGGGAAAAAATCCAGAAATGTAGAACTGGCAAAAGAACTAATGCAACTAGTGAAAGAGCAAGCAAGCATAGCGCGAGCCCCGCAGAAATGTCACGCAAATCAGTTCATAAATGATCGAAGAAACAAATCGAGCGAAAAACCAATAAAATATAAATTGCCGAGGAACAAACAATAAGCTACCGAGAGTGTGTTCGTTTTTTCTGTTTTTTGTTCCTAAAATTAATCTGATTTCGTCGGCACAAGCACTAATCTACGGTGAGTATTGGAGCTGAACGGGTCAAACTATTTCCACACCGCAGAGGAGATTTATCTTCGACAACTCTTTCGTTAAAACATTGATCCATCCGCTCGGTAAGGGAACCATTGCATACTGAATGCTACACGACATTTTCAACTGATTGAAGTAATAGCCCCCTTTTTGTGCTAATAATCACGCTTGTGCAATGTGTAGACGGTACGAGAGCGCCGCTTACGGCTGACGTTCCCCAAGGATCCGTTCTAGGGCCAACACTATGAAACGTGATGTTTGATGGGATTCTGCGGCTGAGACTTCCGCTCGGGACTTTGCTCGTCGGCTTTGCCGATGATATGGGTCCTAGCGGTCCCATAGCCTGAAAGAGGTCAAAGTTATCGTCGGTCGAATTAGTGGAAACGTGGATTACGTGGGTGGGGCTTGAGGTCGTCCGTCACAAAACCGAGGTAATGCTTGTTAGCGGCCTGCAGACTGCCCAAGAGATATCGATTTACATCGATGATCTAGTGGTTCAGTCTCAGGATGCGATCAAGTATTTCGGGGTGATGGTAGATCGCAGGCTTACCTTCGAAACTCCCATTGATCATGCTAACACCAAGGCGCGGGGGCACTTAACACTCTTTCGGCAATTATGCGTGGATCGGACGGCATCAGTTGCTCGAGGAGGAGGCTAGTAACCGCCGTAGTCACTTTGGTATTGCGTTACGCGGGTCCTGTCCAGAGGTCGGGGCGGAATCTGGTAGAGTTAAGCAACCCATCGGTTCACTAAGATTATGGTCGTGCTTTCCTTCGCTGCCATTAGTATGACCCCGATTGGAATCCTCATCGTAGAAGAGAGAGAATGACCAGTACGGCCGTAGGACTTATCGTCTAATTCCCAATATCGGTAGCTTTTGAGATACCGTAGTAATCTGTAACGTAGCAATGTCGGGATAACTGTTCTTCCTGGAAAAAGAATGACCTCGGCTTATCGTAATATTTTGACGACTGATAAAATGTTACATTTTCGAGGAATATCAATCTCGTATCTCGAATTTCTCAGAATTAGCTCACCTACCTTATCATGGTTAGATGAGATAAAAGCAACATCATGTGGTAGATATCGGACACTAGTATAAAGCTGGACTCTGCTGGACGAATGTGTTCAGTTCGGTGAAAGTGTTTCTCATGCTAAGAGTGGGTTATTGTAAGTGGAATCCTCAGTGAACGATATACGTTCATTTTGATTTACCATATAACATCGCTGTGAGTTTTTCTAAATTAAGAGACCATTAATTGATAGTGCGATTTTGGAAGAATTTCCGATGTTAAACCCTTATTTTGAATCTGGTACGAATTTGGGAATTATTACTGGCCCCTAGAAAAAAGAGCCTGTTCTATATATGTGTCCGTGGGAGCCTTCAGCCATGCTGATGATGGCATTTTAAATTTATCACGGAATACATTTTAAAACCTCCTCCGTTGAACTCATTTACCTTCTGATATTTAGGAGGATGATAGCCACATCTTTAAAAAGACCTCGACCATCAATGGGGAAGATGGTGGGTGTATATTTTCTGTCTGATTCCTAGCTCTTGATTAGATAGATTATTTAATGGCAATTTTTAATACCTGTATTATATTTTTATACTTCTGTAATACTTTTTATTGTATTAGCTTTTTTTCTTGTGCGTGAATGAATTCAATATGAACGACTCTTGTTTTGTAAGTTTATTTTTTGTTTAAATACCCTGATCCTAATTTCGAAACATATTTTTCGCATCGGCGTTCGGCCATCGCTGTTGCAATTTTGGGTACCTCAGTTGCTCTATCATTCCCCCGACAAGGCTGCACATGTGTGGGGACGAACATGTTCATAGAGAAGAACCATTTTCTTATGGATAGGTTTACCATCTTTTGGGTGATATGCAATTAAGAATCACCTCAAATATTGCGATAATAGACAGCATTGATAATCCTGTACTGGTACGATGTCTATCATGTTCAATAACCGACTAAAGCAGCTGCTGTCGTGCGCTCCAAGGGCACAAAAGACAAAATTAACACTTGCTCCAAAATCGTTACTTGGGTGCAGTGGGTTGCATCGAAAGTTTTGCGCCACATGTCGAATAAAAACTGAATGCATTTTCGTTGATTGTAAGTAAATGGAAAGCTGAGCATGACATGAGATGGTTGAACTCAACACCAAACCCTTACCAACGAATTGAAATGATGAATGAATGAAATCAATGCAGAGGAGGTGATTGAAAGCATGATTAATTGGATTCAAAATTATAAAGGACTCCGCATCCTTCTGGCTCGGCTTGAAGTCTCTAGTCAAATTTATTGTCTACACTGTGTAAAAAACCCGTTGTTTTTTATTTAGCGGTACCAAATAGACGAATGGTAAAATGTACTCCAAAACGATGAAATTGTCTGTTGTTGTCATCATCATGCTTCTGGGAGGGTTTGTTTATGGTGAGTATCCAACGATTTCTCGAATTACCTGCATGTTGTTGATAATTAAATGACGTTTTATATATTTTTTAAATGCCTTAGCCCTACCTGTTTCTAAAAGAATTAGCATTGGTACCGCTCCAATAATTGAATCCATGGCCAAAGAGATAGAACTTCCTTTCGGTGATACCTGGAATGTCAGCTGCAAATTCCGCCAGCCTGTAGTTTGGAAGCCTTATGACGCCTGGTTCGACTGGGTATACTAGCTGTTTTATAACGTCGCTACACATTTCAGAAATGTTTATAGAATTCACCCGTAAAACATATTTACAGACTCCGCCGAATGTCACTAGCATTGCTTTTCCTGCGGGCGATACAGAGATGCAGTACGGAGCCATTCTGACTATATTCAACGCATCCGCAGCAGTAGCTGGGCGATATTATTGTGTACCCTCTGATCAACAAGATGACGATTTGGACGAGATGGTCAACGAGGACAAAGCATCGAGTGTATACGTGTTCGTAAAAGACTACGCACAGCCTCTTGTACCCGTGCCGATGGAACATTACGTCCAAAATGAGAAAGGGTTTATTCCATGTAAGCCATCGTACCCAGATGTCGAGGTTGAGTTATGTAACAGGGTGAGTCATTCGTATATCATATGGCACAATTTGTGTATATCAATTAAACTTATCATTGTATGACTTTGTAACTTTATAGTTTGAACAGTGTTTTTTGGGATTTGATCCGACGAAAGGATTCACTGCTTCACAATCATCTCCGCACATTCCTGAAGACGGAAAGCTTTTCTGCAAATCCGACAACGCAAATTATACGATGCATGTACTAGCAAAAAATGGTAAGTATGCTATAATCTGTTTGGTTTTTTGCTTTGGATGTAGTTGTGTACTGTTATACGCCACACTCAACAGCAGCAAACATTTTGTGTTGTATATTCCATATTTATTGATTATTAGAAACAAATGTACTTAATTCCATGCTCCACTCTCTATTTGATTCACTTGCATAGAAATGAATAAAAACACTCGCATAGAAATGAATGTAAGTTTGCTAAATTTTAAGATGTTCATATCTAATGCCTACCTTAGTAGCGGCACACAAAATAAATTTAACAAATAAATTGGTTTTATTTACAGGCAACATCTACCACCAGCAAATCGAGCTCTTTGGCCAAGGCAATTATATCCATGACCGCTGAGAACCCAGGTATCGTGTATTGCACGGAAACTAATTCTGAGGGAAACAAAACGTCTCAGGCATATCTATTGGTGAGAAGCATGACTACGGAAATCCAGCTAGAACAGATACAAACGGCAAGCTTGATCACTGTCGGAGATAATGTGACATTCGTATGCTCTGCCATAGATTTTGGTTATTCAATCATTCCTTCTAACATCGTTTTCATAAACAATGACAAAGAGCTGTCCCTGTCCGATACCGTGCAACAGTCGTTCTTCTATGAATCGATATTTCTGAAATCGCAACTGACGCTCATGAATGTGAGTTTGGATATGTCGGGTAGTATGAACTGTTATATCAAGTCCGAGAATGCCCACGTCATTAGTAATGTCATTCAGATAGAAGTTGTTACTCCGATCGCTCCAAGACTGCTATCAGGCAAGGAACACGAAAGCATCACGAAAAAAGTTTCTGAGGGTCTTACACTTCACTGCAATGTAACTGGTACACCTCAACCGGAAGTGACATGGTTTAAAGATGGGATACCTTTTCATTTACAAGACGACAACATTAGCTATCGTTTTAAGGAATTCATGCTTTCATTTAATAGCTTAGAGAAGGATGACTTTGGCTCATACGAATGTAGAGCAGTGAACAAGGTGGGGGAGATCCGCCTGTTCATGAGAGTTGAGAAGCAAAGTGACATATCTTATTGGTTTTTACTTGTTAGTTTCATCGCACTCAGTATTTTCGGCCTCGCCATTATGACTCATCGTTACAACAAAACTATGAAAAAAACAGAGAAAGCGGTAGCTGATCAATCGTATATCAGACGACTTGTGGAACCCCTACTTCAAAAGCCACGAGCATGAAATCTGATAATTTGGTCATTCATTTATCGAATAACATGGAATTAATAATATTAGCCCACATCGTTTTATATCACCGTCCCATATTAATCCAGTTGGTCATAGCCGAATGAAATAAAGTGCGATTGAAAGCTAAATCCTTCCTCTACCTTGGCGTAAAACCTAAGACCTTTATAAGAAAAACTGCGATTAGCTGTGAAACAACCACTTTTTTACCGAAATACTATTTTAATGGGAGAAGGGCAGTCACTTGTATACTATATTTAGTTCTAGAATCGTAAATTATTGATCTATGAAGTGTGGTGAATTGCAGAATAATAAATTTCATTTAAAACACGATTACTTCTATTCTATTATTATAAGGACTTCCGAGATCAAACTAGAGCGGGAGGACTCAATAGGAGTTTTCCCAACTTTCTAATATCTTTGCTTTTTTAAAAGGTAATCCAATCACGAAAGGACTTAGGGTCCCATTATTACCACCAGTCTTTAACGACCATCACTGGCACTTCTGCTCAATTATTTAAGATATGCGACACCATTATTTTGAGCGAAAGACTTCACATTAGTTATTTTTTCACAGTAACGTACTACAGCTGGTCATTAACGTATTTCGATGATCTCTACTTGTGATATTACCACATTATGATACTCTATCACTATTCATCAGATTCCAGCTGACCGTGACTGTGACTCAGGCGCGCGGAATTACGGCATCAGACCCATAGTCACTAACGGTGCAGCTCGCACAACCGTTTCACCAAATATCAACTTTCAATTTGAGCTAGTAGCACAGCTTTATAAACAACAAGAGACCGTAGTGCTATCGACGTGTTTGGCGATCAGGTGACAACTTATAATTGCACACTAGCAGTCGACTGATAAACGCCAAAATGAACCGCACATACACATGTCGCTGAATAGGATTTTTTCAGAGAATTGTTTTTCGAGGAATCGGATTCCAGAGCTATCGCGCCCCTCATGCTCGCTTATCTTCTATATCTTTTTTTTTTAAATTCAGGTCCTCTGCGACTCGAGGAGTTTTTTCTGGGAAATGATTACAGTATAGGGCAGGAGGAAATGCCTGTTCCCTCAACTCATTGTACTCTATCTTCTCCCCCCTGACCACCTGATAAATACGGCTCCGTCCGTAAGGTACCAGCTAAAAAATGATTACAGTATCTAGGTAGGTAAGATTAGAGTATCTGGGTGAGTTTACCTGTACACCCAAAGAAGTAAAAATAGCACCACCCAGTTTTTTCTTCAGTAGCAGGCAATTAATCATTGAGCTCAACCAAATTCTTTCGTATGCATGTATTAGGTCTATGCGTTGAAATCCGCGGTGTTTGTACCAAATTTAATCGGTTATTTCTCAATAAATCTTAACAATCTGCTTTTTAAACATATGACTTTCGCTAGCCACTACTTTTTACTATATTTTGGGCAATTTTCGAATTTCATGTCGAAAGAACTGCTCATCTTTTGAAGCAGTTTAGGCAACTGCCCTCTTTTCAATACTTTCATAAAGAATGAGGTGCTGTGCTTCCAAACAATTTTTTAATCAACCAAACAAGAAGCATTAAGAAAGAACAATGTCTGGGGAATACTGCGAGGAGGGTAACATTTGGTCTTCGAGGTTTTCAAAAAAGTTTTCATCGGTTTTGCTGCATGCGGGCTAGCGCTAGCATGTTGAAAAAAAAGTTTATTACGTCATTTTTCCCATTTTTACCGTTTTTTAGGACAGAGCTTGCTTCAAATGGATCAATTATTGTTGATAACGTTCTCTATCAACAATTTCATGAGTTTCCGAAAGTTCTTAGTGCACGACACACGTGAAAACTGGATTTTCTCATTATTTTGGTGTACCCGAACCTTCTGTGTCTTTGAAGACAAAATCTACGCTTCTAAACCTTTGAAGCCAGCTTTCACATTTTTATTGTATCGTAACATGTTCAACATAAGCTTAAACCAACACATGATAATTTTCAGCAGCTGTTTTCTTGAAATGAAAAAAGGTTTTTAAATCTCCCCGCAAAATGAACTTTTCAGGCACCAAACTTGACATTTTCAACTGGAGAAAAAACTATGTCAATATTATGAACGGTGCCTTATAGCGTTTTAAAGGTATTTAGTTATACTTTAAAACGACATAACAAATGAGGATGTAAACCATCCCCAAACAAAATGGCGCCATGTATTAGCAAAACCACGGATTTCAATACATACACCTAATACTAAAAAGGGTTATGGATTTTACCACCATTAGTTAGTATTGTTGTATTGAGCCGTTTTTTCGTAAATCCAGGGAAACTAAGAAAAGGGGATGAAACAAAAATAACACTTATTAAAAATTAAATTAGGGTTAAAATAAGCGTGGCACTATCATTCGAGTGTGAATTTTGATCAAAAGGTCGCGCCCATAGTCCTAACACATGAGACTAATTTTACACTACGCCAATACTTCTAAAGCCGGCGATACATGAAGCGTAAACTCAAGCGTAAATATAAAATTAATTTACACTTGAACATGTTTACATGACCGGGTTGAGACGTGTAATCCGAATTACACTGAACTTTTATCGACTTTTGTGAGAAAAATAGGATCGTTTTTCCGAAGAAAAAGATTAAAAACGCTAGTAATGATCACTCACTATTAATGCAAACCACAAACAGGAAATATAGTGAGGCAAATCGCTTGCAAACAGCGTTTACGCTAGGATTTATGCTCCGTGGACCTGTAATCTTTTTTACACCGTGTAAACGGCAAATGTAAACTTTTTGGCATTAAGCCGGCGATACATGAAGCGTAAACTCTCGTATAAACTCAGAATGTAATGCCAAAAAGTTTACGCTTCGTGTGGCAGGCATAATCGCATAAAAGTTTATACCGAAACGTCAAATGCAATTACATTCGGGCACCTGCAATTACACTATGCTATTACATCAATTACATGTGTTTCTGGCCACAAAAAACATAAATCGACGAGATAAGTTGATTGCTGAACATCTTTTTATATATTTTAAGATGTTTTTACTGCATATTAGCGATTGAAGAACGTTCAATTCTTTATAACGCTACGCTTCATGTTGGTGCTGTGTTTACGCTTGCTTTTACGCTCGGATTTACGCTCCGCGGGCCTATAATCTTTTTGACATAAGTATAATCTTTTTGGCATTACACTCTGAGTTTATACGAGAGTTTACGCTTCGTGTATTCCTACCTTTACACTCTGAGTTTATACGAGAGTTTACGCTTCATGTATCCCCGGCTTAAGATGTTGTTTGCTGTATTAGCGATTGTAAAACTTTTTACTTTTCATATCGCTACGCTTCATGTGGGTGCTTGGTTTACGCTTGCTTTTACACGTGCTTTATACACTATAATCTTTTTGAAATAACTATGATCTTTTTTTCATTACATTCCGAGTTTACGCTAGAGTTTACGCTTCGTCCGTCGCCGGCTTTACACCAAAATCCTCTCAACACGCGCGCGAGAGAGCGGAATTCTCTCTCCATCGATCGCTCTGCTCGGCGCTATGGCGGCAACGGCTTCGTGACGTCAGAAAAGTCTTGCTCTCGCTCGGGTCTGGTCGCTGTTCGTGAACGTGCTGCTGCAAGTTCCTTGATCCTGCCATCCATTCAACCTCCACTCCATTGATGTGCGAAAACAATGAGAATAGCCAAAAGTGTGATCGCTCTTCCAAAAACCGTCTAGACCAGCAGTGGACAAAGGATGTGTCGAGCGAAGGAATCGTAGACGTGGATCGTGCATTTCTCGTGGGTTTTCTTTCCCAGCAGCGTGCAGTATTAGCGTGAATCGTGAAGTGATCGTCGGTGCGAAAGTGTGCTCTTGTAGGCTTCGCCAAGGGGTTCCGAGGTTTTCTGGTGCCGTTTCCCGTCCGTAACCACCATGTCACGGTGCTTTGACCGCGGCAACCGACTTGGTTCAAACGTCGTTACTTTCGAACGGCTTCCCCGTGTTCTGCCCCGCTCGATCGTGTGCCGCTGCCGTTGATTCAGTGCGCGTGATTGTGGAGACGCCGCATCGTCTTGCCGTTCGCAGATCGTCATTGTTGCAGCGATCGTGGAACAGTTGTGTCAATAATTGTGGCTCAAAACAGTGAGCCGCTGACGAGGATCAACTCAACGAAACGTTTGTGGTTGTTGTGCGTCGAGTGTGACGAGCAGTGCAAAACATACATTGGCGTGCTGAAAAGATCACCAGAAGATCAATCGGATCGGAGTAGTTTGGCTGGACCATGGCCGACCAGTGCAGTAACAACAACGACGCCGTTTTGCAGTAGTGTGTAGTGTGAGTTTGCGTCTGTGAATCGAATAAGTGTGCAACAGGTGGTTCCTCAAGAGTGAGAAGTGAAGCTGTGCGCCGCGACACTCTTCCAAACAACAACCTGCGCCGTTTCGCAGTTCCAGCTCGAGCTCCACGTGCTATCGTGAGTGTACTGAGAAGTATCAAAGTGCAGTGAATCGGAAAACGGTGCATTTGGAGTGAAAATGGGTGTTATACGGTCCGCAGGCTGTGTCCTGCTCGTCCTCGGTATGCTGCTCGCCGGTGGCAGCTGCTTCGTCAAGGACATGAGCCAACGTCGGCACGAGATCAACGAAATGCGAGGTAAGCATCGACGATCACGACGATTGGCTTTGTACGATTTTCACCCATTTGTTTGCTGGAGGATGGAGAGTGGTCGATAATCGGATTGGAGAGCTATCGGAGCCAACGAATTTTTGTGTTTGTCCCACGACGGTGACCACGGATCGGACATGGGACCGCGGTGCCAGCGCTCAGTCACCTTGATGTCGCCCACGCCGGATCGCGGGAACATCTAGCGATGAAGGGGTGGTGCGCTAGTCGATCGAGCAAATCTTATTGCGTCATAAATTATTTATACACAGCTCCACTCACAGTGCCGACTGTGTTAATGCCTCACCAGTAACACTCTCAGATCGGATGTAGTTTTTAAGGTTTTTTTTTGTCTTTTGACTCTTTGAAGGCGAGTTGACTACGTGGCCATCACTGCGTCTAAGGGGCACAGTTTCAAACTGCCTGTTGCTCAAAGATCTATCATTTCGATTCGAACTTGAAGAAAATCATACAACAAAAACAGGAAGCTAACGAGAGCCTCACTTGAAGGTTCGAGTGACACAACCCGGGATATGTGGCGTCTCCGGCCACTACGCTCAACAAACACTCTTATCACTCCACTATCGTCCACTAGCCTCCCACTGGTGATGGCCTCGCTCGTTCTTCTCAATATCTCAACGACTCTAGGGCACTACAAGGTTTTGCAAGCGGAATTGCTTGCGGTTCTAGCTTGCAACTACTTACTTGCTACGCGATAAGATAACGTTTCCTCCCACACTCGATCATTAACTGATTCCATTGAATTGCGCGAAGTCGCTTTCACTTGATTCCGGTTTTGAAATCCGACATCGTAGAATATGTTGTATCTCCGCAAAAGTGAGGGCATTTGCATTCTTTATTTGATATATTTTTGTTCTCTATAATACTCGGGATCAAAGTTTGAATGGAGATAATATCTTCTCTAAATTTCATTCCATATTTGTTCAATATTTTTATCGTCTGTTAATGAATCATTTTCTTTTTTGCGATCCTTGCTGTTTGTTAAGGACAAATGCTTTTCCAAATCTTAAAAAATCTGACACAATTTTTAAAGATGAAAAGGCAAGCTAAAATGGCTTAAATTTGTTGAAGTTACATATAATTTCAGGCCTAAAAATTGGCAAAAAAATGATTCACACTTTTGTTTTTATAAACTTGCCTCCATCGTACTAAGTCTAAACCTTAGTCCGGAAGATTTTGTTTGAACGATCTACCTTGATGCTCTCCGAAAGGGTAAAGCAGAAGAACCATTTGATATACGGATTCTCTGAAAAATTCTTTCGTTCAAGGGTTCAGTGGTCATTCCTTTCTACTAGGATCCAGGGAAACGATTCAGCACATCAGAAACAGTTGATTTAGCCAACAGATTCTCGATGAACAGCTTGTGGGCACTGATATTAAGTTAAAAGCCTCCAGCTCGCTCCCTTGTCCAACTGGCAACAATTTAAGTCCGGCTGTTGCGTTCACTCGTTTGACAGGAAAATGAGGTAATTGATTTCCCACGAGGTTCGCACCAAACAACAGCATCAGCAACCTCGCGCTTGATCCCGCCCTCGTAACCAAATTGTTGCAAACCTCCTTCGCACTCCACATCCTCTGGAAGGAGATTGAGATTTTCGGGATTCTTCTGGGATCAGGGGAGATCAGGCGATAATCCGGCGTGGCCGACAGGACACGCAGGGAAGAGGCAGCCGGTATGCAATTATGCAATGCACCCTCGAATGGTGGTGCGAGTACATCTCGATGCAATTGTGCGCCAGATGGCGAGTGTTTTGGCCACTTTTTTTTTTTTTTTTTGGAAGAGTTCCATCCGAGAGCACAAACAAAAAAGCGGAGCAGATCGTCGGTCAACACAGAAGAAATGCATCGAAGCGCACACCGATCCTCTCGTCAGTCGCTTGTGTCCTGGAATCCGATTCCGATCGGAATCCCGCTTCCGCACACACAAATACGGCCAAGCACCCACACGTGCACCGGTGCGTATCGAGGCGTTCCATCACCAAACCTTGGCCCCCGGGGGAAAAGCCATACAACAGCAGCAACGGCAACGGCTACAGCAACAGGTCACACACAGTGGGGGGGGGGGGTGAGGGTATGCTGCGAAGGTGAAAACAGGTAAGGTTCACATGACTCCGAGATCCGAGGGTCTCGAGAGCAGAGTGAGCACCAACACACAGACGTATAGGGGGCGAGCGAGGGCATTTATGCTGCTGCTGGTGCTGCCGCTGCCATCATTCTCGTTCATTATCTCCCTTTCCTTGGCCTGTGTCTCCCTTCGGTTCTTTTTTTTTACGATCCTCCCTCCGTTCACCTGAGATGGTGTGTTTGCTTTTGTTTGGCGAGTGTTCTTTCTCGCCGTACGCACACAACCTAGCGGGTATTGTTTCATTATTTGCCAGCGCAGCTTTCGGTTTCCGATCGACGCACCACAGAGCGCAGCATACCTGGTTCGAGTGGTTTGCGTTCTGCTGCTGTTGCTGCTGCTGCTGCCGGTGTTGTCCTCTATGTTGCTGGCTTCTATGCTGGCTGGAATACAAACACATATACACAGTCACAAGCTGGCACTTTTGTTTTGTTGTTTCTCTCCTTCCCATTTCTCAGGTGCTCTCGAGCGCATTTGCTTCAGCGCGATCGTTCCATTCATTCATTCAAACCCTTCGTCCGTCCGTCCGTCCGTCCGTCCATTCGTCGTTTATGCTACGAGCCCGCGCCAAGCCCCAGCCTCCTCATCTGTGTTGTTTCTCTTTTCTGCAGTCTTCTCTTTTCGGTTTGCATCTCTCGCGTGCTAAATTGGTTGCCCGTTGGTTGGTGCTGGTGCATTTCCTTCTTTCGTTTCGCAGCTACAACGATTGTCGCAGCTGCTGTCCGAGAGGAGGTCAGAAAGTGGCCACCAAACCGATACACCGATGATTAATCATGACGGATATCTAGCGTGTGAGCGATATCGATAACAATAAAGCTGCGACAAAAGCGTTATCGATGGATGATCGGTCAAGGCTCACCTGCTATCACACAAGGTACGCGCCCCTGTGTCAACGCCAGTGACATTTGCCGCAATCTCGCTGCAAGTAAGTCTTTTCCATTAGCATTAGCACGAATGGAATGTGCCCCGGATCCTTGTTCCCTTTGTGGCGTGGGTTGAGCGATCGTGCGCGCTCTCTGTTCGTCACAGCGTGCGCTTGTCGAAGATGCGCTTACGGGCATTCCATTTTCTGTCGCATTCACTCTGCTACTCCTCCTCCAACAGCCTGTCCCAAGGTTAATCGCACGCTAAAAAAGGTCCCAAACGCAGTCCCGCGAGGCCTTAAGTTTTGTAAACAGAAGAAAAACCACCATCAAAAAGGGAAACACATTGTGGAGCGCGCTCAGTCTCTCGCATTCCCTGAGCTGATCTTCCTCATCAGCACACACCGCGGCAGAGCCCCGTGGGCAACATTGTCACACTAACGGCGTTTGTGTGCGTGCGGGAGGTGCTTTGAATTGTTTATGTTTTTCATTTCGCACGACCGTCATCCAGCCCCAAACCATCAGACTTGTTTTGGGGCTCTTAAGACGGGGCAGAAGATGGGAGAGTTGGACGCTGAAATATGGCACCAGCCTTCATTGCTCCTTGGTAGGCTCCATACTTTGGGGAAAAGACCCAAAGAGAGAGAGAGAGGGTGGGCGGCACCGCTAAACGGAACGTGGCATGGTTACTGTCGAATAGGCATCCAACTCGCTCGCAACCACGCACGCAGCTCCCTCCCGGGGGGGGGGGGGGGGGGGAATCGATTCTGCATCGAAGCGGACGGAGCGAAACAAAGAACTTGAGTGCGCGCACGCGTGTGTGGGATAGACGACGAACCTCACCTCGAGAATGATCGAACGATCGACGGTGGTAACGGTGCGAGCGGTGGAGCTACTTGAGACACCTCCATTTCGATTCAGTTGTTTGCGGTCTAGCTGCTAGAGCCTAGAGGTGCTTGATGCCTGCGGCGCGTCGTTCTAAGTTCCAGTTCTCCCACTCGCAGGCGGGCGCACTCGCGCGCGAAAAGTCGTCGAGCCAGTCGAGGAGTTGCGCCACTCATATTTCTGCCTCACCACACGTTGACCACAGCGAGCACCGGCAGCAGCAGCAGCAGCATTGTGTGTGCCGGTGGCTTGGCCAAGACCATCGGAATGGTCGGAAAACTTACTGACCTGCTTTAAATTTTTTGGGGAGCTGCTGCTGCTGCTGCTGCTGGTGGTGATCGATTGCAAAATGGGATTACCGGAGTGCACCAGTACGGAAGTGGTGCTCGCAATTTGAGGCCATACGATCGGGCTTTCTAAACGCACGATCACTCGATCCCACCAAACTTCAAATCAAGTCTAACAATTTTTTGTTAAATTTTGATTTAAACTCCCAAAACAACGAAAAAAAAAAAACACCGAAACATTAAAATTCCCCTCGTGGACGACTGATTTATGTTCCAGCACGCCGTGTAGATCAGGTGAAATGAACTGCATATTAATGTTATGCCCCCGAGGGAAACTCTGAGGTTTGCGCTCGATGAATTCATAAGTTGCAGTGCTTCTTTGCGAGTGCCCCAAGTCTCTCGGCGTTCTGTTTGCCTTACCGAAACCGTTCTAGGATCCACCGTTCGCTGAGGCTCCCTGATGGAGTGATGGGTTGGTTGTTGATAAATCTGTCGCAACCGCCCATCGCTCGCTTTCTAGTTGTCTTTGTCGTCTTTCTCGTCGTCATTTTGACTGCAGTCAGCGGGAGCCTCTTGTTTACCTCCGAGCCGATCCCATTTCGAGTGCTGGCCTGGCCGCTCAGGTAAACCCCAAACCACCGTCGTCAAGTTGATTAGACGAGTGCGGCGCGGTGTTATGGTTTGTTTGAGATTTGAGGTTTTGTTGTTGAAGCAACGACGACACCGATAAGATAAGGTCACATCGCAACTCTTCGCGCTCTTGTTTGCATTGCGCGCCCGACCAAGATACCGAGATAAACCGAGCTGAGAAGGAGAGTTGGACAGACAGTTCCCCAGTGCGCACCAGCAGTGTGTCCATTGCGCTGCCTTTTTTTTTTTTTTGATGATGATGAAATTAAACGTCGGACAGGTTACTTGTAGTGATAAGAAATTAATAAGCAACGGTAGGCCAGGGTGGAGGGATGAGTCCGAGGTCCAGGCACCGCTGGGACTGCTGAGGTTCTCGAGGTTCTACGCATTAGAGCTTGAGTTCCGTCAAGTCACTCGATAAGTCGATCGAGCGTTCAGGCGGCAAAATGTAGGTTGCTTTGATTGGTACGTAGTCGCCAAGGCCTGCTGCTACCATTCATCAGTGCCACGAGCCAAACGCGAGGCCATCATCACGTCGGTCACGCCAAGATTTGGAGACAAACCTCATCATCATCATCATCATCGCGGGCTCCCGATGGCAAACGGTGTGGTGGAGCTGGAGAAAGAAAAAAAAACTCATTTTACACTCGACGGGACGGAACGCAACCCTTTGTTGTGCCTGGTCACGGGGCCGGCCTGACACGATCGATCGTTGTTTGCTCCCCAGCAAACCCCCCAGTTCGGGCCGTGGCTCAGCTGTTGCGATTCGTTCGGATCGAGATCCGCCCATACTGAGGCGCATGCCAACGGAGCCGCTTGTTGCTGGAGTCGTTTCACGCTTGCTTTCCGCCTTGTCCACTAGCAACCCAGCAGCCACTGGCACTACCCTCCACCCGGGGGGGGGGGGGGTTTGGATTGACATCCAGCAACCCTATCCCGCTCGCGCTCTACCTCTTTCTTTCTCTCTTGAGGTCGATCGCGACCTCTTGAAATCTGACGACGACGACGACGACGACGGTGGCTTAGTGCTGTGCCGTTTTATAGTGTGAATGTTAAATGGCCAACTCTCCACGCTGCCGCTGAACCTGAAACGAGGCTTTCAACCGACCGACTTGTGCTGCTTTGAGTTTTTTTGTGCTGCGTGCGCCATAGGCCTTTCCGTTCGTTGTTGTGTTGGTTTCAGGTTTCCAGCGATCCGAGCGAACGACGGCGACGGCGATGGTGATGCTAGGCACGCCGTCAACGTCGTCGTCTTAAAGCTGGTTCCTTGTGGCTGCGGCGTGGCGTGTTCCGATGGCGAATAATAAATTTTGTAATCACAACTCCCACGCATCGGCTTAGCATTGTGAATATGTATGTAAGCGAGGTGGCGCATGAGAGCGCACGAGAGAGGGAAAAAATGTAAGAGAGAGAGAGAGAGAGACGACGAGCATGGGGTTTAATGAATTTATTAATCCCGTACTGACGGTGGTTGTCGACAAGAGCCGCAATGCAGACACAAGCTTGTTGGTCGGTGTTTTGGTGTCACCATTTTGAATCATTTTCAGTTAACAAAAAAGGAGGAAAATCGTTTAACATAACTTATGTTACCTCGTGCGTTTCAAGGTTTTAAATTGTTTGCGAAAATGGCGTTGACTTAATACTCAATCTTCAGACACAGTCCAAGTCCGAGTATAAGTTGAAGGTGGCGGGAATTGCCGTCAATTCCAACAGTATTTGAATTGAGAATGGATGCTTAGCGCTGTTTCTATAGTGAATTGAATAGAAATTAACTAATACAGCTTCAGTTTAGTGTGTTCCAAATTTAAGAACTAACGATTGTATAGAATCATATTGTGATCTTAAGCGTTAGTCTCTTCAAATTTAAAAATCTTTTTACAGATAATTTAATCGTAACGAACTTTTCCATCTAATTAAAAGTAATCTTTTTTGACTCTAGGAACTGCGAGGAACTTTTCCTTCAATGCCGCTTATCTTCTCAATCGAAGCATAGCGTCATCATGTTATAGAAATTCATACAGAAAATAAGGACTTTACATCAACGTCAAAGAGGTGGTTTGAATGAATACTTGGCTCAAAAAAGAATAAACCTAGATCTAAACATATGCAATCTATGGATTAAAACATTCCCTAATTACTTTACGCACGATAGTCGATGATAGTTCGACGATAGTCCTACATCATGTTTTTGACTTAGTCTGTTTTAGAAAGAACGCTTCTTTTGGCTTTCTTCTATTTTTTACAGCTTCTCGGCGCGTGACGTGCCTTCAATGCCAATAAGTCAAGGAGACGGCCGAGTTTAAAGTTTGGAATAACTCGAAGCACTTAATTCCATTGTTCCATACAGAATTGAATGCCAATTCCTTTGGCAAAACAACTTTTTTACTATTTGCCAAAAACAAGCAAATCAACGAGATCAGGCAAAAATACATGTTTTGATTTAATTATAGCTTCATGTTTGAAATAGCTATTGAAGTTGAAATGACATATTTACGTGGGAAATATAACAAAAACACTTTCACTGAAAATGAAAAAAATCACGATACTTTTTAACTTCCCAGAGACCGATCCTTCAATGTAACTCAAGCCCTCGAAATCATCATCTTGGCACCTTCCAGACATAACGTGCGCACCATCGCAGCGCGCATACGCCAGTCCCTTTGTTGGGCCACTTCACTTGCCATCGGGAACGCATCCCGCGCCAGTATTGGTGTGAAATTACCGCATCATTTTATCTTTTCAATGGAATCGCAGCCTCGACGTTTGCATCCAGATTCGTACGTGACGTGAGCTGCCTGTGGGCTGAAAGCGGGTTGGGAGAGCGATGGTGCAACGAGGCAACAACGAGGCCCATAATAACTGACTCAACCGGGCTGCAGTACAGCGAGGATCATCATCATCGATTGATTCACGATCAGTCGCCCCTCACGCCCTTCAATTGCCCTGGTCGTCGTCGTAGTTGGTGTCAACCGGGATCGAGAACAGGCAACAGGTCGCTTCGCCTCTCCTGGAGCCTCCATTACCATACGTGGCAGTGCGCGGTACACATGTGTTGGCTCCGTTGGTGGTTGGGGGGCAAGATCATAAATCTTTCAGTCGCATGCATGTGTGGTTGGCCTTCAAGCTGTGTGCCTGCCTGCATGCTTAGAATGCAACCAACAGCTGCTGCTGCTGCTGCTGCTGCTGCCACTGAGACTGAGTTTTTAATCGACCATTCCACGATCACTCGCGAGTATCGCGAAGCCAGAACACACACTGGAACACAACTTTTGTTAGAAACTTGGGCCAAATCAGTTCCCAAGTCCAAGCCCTCTCTCTACACCATCCCTAATCAGCGCTCAGCATCCGCGAGCATTTTACTGGCGATCATAAAGCTTTAATGAGCCCCGAAAAGAAAAGAGAGAGAGAGAGAGAGAGCATGGAATTCGTAAAATTAGGCACCTTCGCGGTCGAGGCTCATGAACCTGGCAGAGGCCCCTAGAGAAGAGGCCCTCACCATCATCATCACCATCATCCGATGGAGTTTATTTGAAAAATCTTTTTTTTTTACAACTTCATCTCTCCCGTGGCCTCACGGGCCTCCTGACTCACTGGCTGTTTGACGGTCGTTGATGACCGTCTTGCGATCAGCGATCGGCTCCGCTGGCCACTGGGCGAGGGTTGCGTGTGCCGCCGCCGCCACCGCCGCCTCGTCGATGAGATACCGTTAAATCGTTTCGGCTTCCGGTGTCGTCCGCGTTCGCGGGCTAATCAAGCGGATCGGATCCACGGGCCCGTGGAAAACTGACCAGCGGCACGCGGCAGACTTTGTTCGGTGATCGGTGATCTTTGAGTGGAAAGTGAGCGAGCGAACGTCTTTAGGAAGGTGGCTTCTTCTACGGCGCGCGTACTTGCCGTGCGCGATAATAAGCGAATTCGTACGCGCCGATATGCGAACGAGGGCCCCGTTTCCGTTCGCGCTGGGAACGAATGTGGATGATTTTTCGTTAAAATGAAGCAATTAATGCGCTCGAAGGGGTTCGGAATTCGAACGATTGTCGCTTGTTTGCGTGGCCCAGAATTGCGCCGAAAGCGAACTTCTGCAAACCAACTGGAGCAGAAGAAGTGTTGGAGTTGCAGTACGCATTTTCCCTGGAATGATCAGTGCATCCGTGTGAGGGCAATTATCGGCTCTCGGGGACTCTCGGGGGTCTGGACTTATCACTGGACAATAATTGTCCACGGGTGCCACGACATCCACGTCTTTTATTTCCGCTCCAAGGCGATACGAATGGTGTGGGGCGAGCACCAGTGGCACTTGGCACTTGGAGCATTTAGATCTCGCGACCGGATGCTACCGGAGTGTGCCTCTAGGAGCGAAGCGGTGTGGCTGCTTTTTCTCGCTCGCTGCTAAGATAAGTGATAATTATCCGACGATGGCGTCCGGTCCGTTACTCAGCTACCTACCTGCTCTATACGAGCTGTTCATTGTCAGCATCCTAGGGCAGCATCGTGTGGTGAGTAAGTTGAGAATACAAATCACTCGCACGGCCGTTCGCTCGCTTGAAGCTGAACTCTGTTTGCTCTTGAAGAGCAGAGTACGGAGACAGGCTCTAGAGTGCTCCTAGTCCTGTTGTTCTCCGCCTGGTACTTCCGTTCCGTTGCTCACGAGCCCATTTCCTTCCTGGGCCATACGCAAATGACACTCCCATCATCATCATGGCCACATCCTTCCGTCGTGTAATTACAACTGTGGCACCGTGACACCGTGGCGTGGCCTAAAGGACGACCGGATGTAAGGCACCGAACGTCATACAACACCAAAAAAAAAACAACAGAAATAGGAGAACAACCAAAGAACATGGTGTACTTCCGATGTGGTAGCGGAACTTCCGTCCCTCTGGCCGCTGGTTGCCCCTAGGCATGATGAATTGAACATTAATTGAGCAACCTTCTGCCTCTGCAAGACTATTCAATCAAGAGGTCTCGAGGATACGACACTCATAATCTAGAGAGAGAGAGAGAGAGCTCGAGATCATCTTCCTTTTGTCCAGGGCGCATCTCCAGGAAAAAGGGCTCTTCAACAACAACAACAACCCATTTCCATGTTCGCTTCCATGTGTTAAGCGAAAGATCCTTGTACGAGGATCTCTAGAGGACTGACCTGGCCTGACCTGGTCGAGTCCTGTTTGTTATTCTAATTTTCAAACAATAAATCGAGTGCTGCTGCTGCTGCTGCTGGTACACATCCACATCATAAATCCACCCTTTTTTAGGCCTACGATGTCTGAGATTTCCGCTCCGAAAAAGCTGCTGCAACTCCTCCTCCTTCTCTGCTCTGTTCTGTTCCGTTCTGCTCCTGGCACTCTACGGCTCGGCTGGGATAGGAACCGAATAGAGACCATTCTTGTCGTCGGGTCGCCTTTTCCATCGTCAAACAAATAAATCACAACCCGCAACCAGAAGTGCCTGGCGCACATGCTGCTGCTGCTGCTGCTCTAGGAGTGGCCTTCCATCGTCATCAACATCACCATCATCATCATCGTCATGTTGGTTCCATCCGGCAGGCGTGCGAGTCTGGTGACATCTTCACCGATCTTCGTCGTCGTCGTCGTCGTTCTCCAGGGAACGGCCGCTCGACACTCGACCACTCCAAGTGAGTGCGGCATATATGTGTGCACACACCCGGAGATCTTGTTCTTTCCATCCTTTTTTTTTATTATCATCCCTCTGTTCGTTGGTCCATTCCATCGCACCATGTGGTGCGTTCATTTTCAAGAGCAAATCGCGAGCACTCGAGAAGGAACATAAGTCGAAGAACTCCCAAGCCCAAGTGGCAATATACGGTGGCCGTAAGAGAGGTAGCACGAAGCAGCGGAACAGCAACGAAAAAAAGTGTCGTCGACACACATGCACGCACGCACGCACGCACGCACTGTCGGCGTTGCAACGTGTCTCCAAATGCATGCGTCGCCAATGCGTCGATGCAACGCGATCCTGAAGGCAGCCAGGGCGCGGTAATGATGTGAACGGAACGACGAAGACGCTGAAGAAGCTGCGATGATGGCGTCTTGGTCCTGCGCTCGATAATTGCACCAGCTCCGCCGCAGCAGCAGCAGCAGCAGCAGCGTGAGAATCTGGATAAGATCGAGGGAATGATGTTGTGCCGAGCACATGATAACGCGCGCTCGCTGCTGCTGTGGACCACCAGTTGATGAGAGAAAGCGATATCGGTGGTGGCGGCGGACACCAAGCGCTGCAGGTTTCCCACACTATCGTGGTCGCGTCACCAGCTCATAAAATCTTTCATCGAGCACCCTCGCTGCCACTTTCGACAATCGAATTCTCGGTGTCTGGGTGCCCGGTCCTTCTCGGTGGGCGCATCGGTCAATTCATTCACTCAACACGCGCACAGGGCTGCCAACCAGTTGATGATAAAAAAGTGGCCAATTAAATCGATCTTCCGATCCATTTGCGAGTCCCATGCGTCCGTCCGTTTATGGTAGTCACGGAAGGGCAGTCGGCAGTCCAAACTAGGGATGACCAAAAGCGGGTGACACTGGCTACTGGTTTCGACTGGTGTCCTCCTGTAGGCGAGATGGCGATGGTGGACGAAGGTGAAACATTACACGATTTATTGAATTTATGATTGACCTGCGTTTTCGGGGCCGCCATCACTTCTCGTGGGTGTTTGAGGTCGCGATGCGGCGATCCGGCGATCCGGCGATCTTGTGTGTGCTTTCACCAATACGCGTGTGCAAGAAAGAAACGGAAAGGGTCGAGAGGCTATTTCGGGATGGTGACGGACACACTTGGTAAATGCATTTTAAGCTACCTCGCCCTAAAACGCCGACTGCACCGAACTGTGGCCGGCCATGGGTTGGATTGGCCTGTGCGTTCGGCCCTCCTCAAGTGCTTTCAGATGTTTTGTGCGCTTCACATGCGTCTCTCGCCATATGGTGGTTGGTACGAGGCAAAGCGAATGAGCTCATGGTCAGAGTCAGTGATGCTGTGATTTCGAGACGAGCGAGGTGCTTCGAACGAGTTTATCTTCCTTTTTTTCCTCTCCGCGGAAACTCGGAATGTTCCGTTTTGCAATGCGTCCACGAATAGCCTCTGTAGCATGTAGCTCACCCGTTTGTTTTATGAAGTAAGATCGCCGGGCAAGTATTCCTCAACTCGAATGAAGCAATGTGGAACGCATGAGTAATACCAGAGTAACTGGGACTTCTTGGAATCGGAGTACGGAGAGTTTGAATCCAACTAATTCAAAACACATTTCCAGTCTCGATTTCGACGATGCTGACAGTTCGTAAATTTAAATGATTCACCCTCGCGTGTTAGCGCAATGTGCGTCCGTTACTTGTACAAGATCTCGTCTTCTTGGAAGAGTATTCTGAGCGACGGTACCATAACGCATCACCGCCAGCGCAAGGCCACAGATAATGGTTTTCTATTGCGAGAATATTTGGCGCCGCTGGCATCTCCCTTGAGTCACACGCGCCGCATGGTGGCGTTGTGTCCGTGCGATTTCCAAACGAAAGCGCCCTGGACTGGATCATAAGACGCGGGCGATGCGTCGCTGCCAGCACCAGTGACTTAATCGTCGTCAATTGATTTAATTGATTTGGTCCAACAGCTCGCTTCTCGGTTCGCTTCTCTTCACTAAAAACGAGCTGAACCCCTGTACTGTGTTTCCGTCACTTTACGACACGATGGGCCACTGAAGAAGCGCCTTGGCTTTCGACTCTCCAGTTTGCCGGCGCTACTAGCCACCAGTCCCAGGAATGTCTAGTTCAACGCCTGTTTAACCAAACACTTCACAGCCGGCCGATAATTAGGATCGAGGGATCAGGGAGGAGGTGCGGAGAAGAGAGACGAGAGATGCTTTGCCATCTTGTTGTTTCCCAGCCGACGAACTTGCGAAGGAAGCTGCGGCGTGGATGCTGAAGGTGCCGGGCGTGACCTGCTCTGGATGGGTTTTAATTACTTCACGGCTCTTTCCTCTCATCAAGAACTCATACAAGCGGCCTTTGGTCGGCCCCCGCTACCTAGAGGGCCCTATCCAAGGGTTTTGAGCCAAGAAAATTAGGTTTTTTTTTGTCGGGAAAATCGCCCTGGATGTGTTCATTCAACTGCAGCGCCAACAAAGTGCGGAGCTTGATCGCATGATTGGATCGAAATCAAGAAGTTGCCTTCTACTTCTTCTTGATCGTGACAAAGGCATGACCTCCGGTCGGTCCACAGGGATTAGTCTTAGACCGTTTCGATGGAGTTTCGTTGCGTTGTGTGGAGACTGTAGGAGAATTCGGTGAACCTGCTGACGTGCTTCATCATCATCGTCAGCGCCGTCCTGCAGCAGCAAGTTCAATTAAAACCGATTCTTTCCCATCCCGCTTGATTGCTTGTGGCCGGCAGTCGCATGCGTGTCTGTATGTGTGCGTATTGTGTTTGATCAAGCATCCACGCCTCTACGATCTTACGATCCCGTCTCCTGGGATAAGATCGACAAAGGACGACAAGACGTTCGAAGAAGCGGCTCGAGCTGTGTAACGCATGTGTGTTGGACAAGTGTACTTCGAAGATGCCCCTAGAAACGATCGTACGCTACACCATAATGTCATCGATTATGCAAAACACGATGCAGCTGCACCTTTCGGTAGGGCCGTCTTCATGTCACAATGCTGCACAGTATTGGAGCCGCAAAGATTACGAAACGTGGTCCCACTGTGGTTCTGATGCACGCACGGCGGCTATGACTATTCCCCGTTGGACAACGCTCTCAAGATCGATCGATCTTCAGCAGCAGCAGCAGCAGCAGCAGCAGCTCAACAACAACGACAACAACAGGAAATCAGACCGGCTTTGGAGAGGTTGGCCCTCATCTCTACCTTCCTCCGCATCTTCCTCTGCTTCTGCTTCTGCTTCTGGTGCTTCGCATGATCGCTCGATCGAGTCGAACCTTCCGTGGGCTGCATCAATGATCGATCGATCGCCCTTTGCACGCCCTTTGCGCGGTAGTACCAGTACTCAACATGTACTCATGTCGTCCCGTCGGTACCTAGCAATAGTTCGTATAGTAAGAACCCGGCAGTCAGTACCTTGTCTTGTATCCCCCATGATCGCTCGCTGGGAGCTGGGTGGAAAATGTGATTATTACCTTGTCCGCTTTGCGAGCTCCCCATTGGCCGCCAAGTATTGGGTGACATGGACACACGCAGGATGACGTATAATCTACCAGGGTCTATCATTATCCCCCGGCCATCGAGCGGAGATTCGCACCAATCAGCATAATTAGCACGCACACGATCGAGCCAGGGCTTCCGAGGTCTGCAAGGTTCTCGCGCGCATAAGTGATCCATTTTGGTCGCCTGAAACTGTAAAAACCTGTTCCTCCTGCGCGATGTCATTTGTCGCTGGTCATTTTTGGTGGGGTGGGTGAAGGTTCCATGCCGCAAGAGAGGTGGCTCTTTGTTGAGTTCGAATGTGAGAATCGATCTTCTGCGATCGATCTGCGGGATCGCACACTTGATCTTCAACCTTCTGCTGTTGCTGTCTTCCGTCGTCGGACCTCGTCCGAGTGTTGCTCTGCCCAAAAAAGGATCCGGATTCGATTCCCGGTTGCAACCCAGTTTTTCCCACAGTTGCCACAGCAGCGACGAGCAACGAGCGACCATTTTCGATTGGGAACAGTGGCAGTTCCGGGACATACGGAGCGGCGCTAGACGACGCAAGACCAACGAGCATCCGTTCGTTCTGTGACGGATGCGTGACGGAAGGTTGGAAGCCATGGGTGGAAAAATCAATGTGGCCCCGGGTGAGACAAGGGAAGGGGGGAAGGGCATTGATCGGTTCGGGAAAATTGCTCGCGATCAAATCAAGCAGCAACATACACACAGGCACACGCGTAACGATCGCGTTTTCTCGCGATCTCGTTCTTTCCTTAAAAGGAAACTCGAAGCACCTCACGAGGCGGGTCTTCGGCTGCTGCTGCTGCTGCTACTAGAAACGGACGCATCCCCCCCTCCGGATCCAAAATGCAGGTCACTGGCCACCGCCGTAGAGGGTACTTTACCGTGGAGGAATCTCTTTTCGTTTCCTCTCTCCTGTGCTGCTGGAGCATGCTGCGTGTAGCGGAGGCCAGGAGTTTGCGTTGTCGTTGGCGCGAATATCTATTTCTGGTCCTCCGGTCCCCGATCGCAACAAAACTACAAAACGTACGCACGCCCGGCACGCTGGCGAGTCGCTCGCGATTTTGCTATTTGTGTGCTTGCCGTTGTCACCGGTTTTGAAACTATCTTTTTTGTCAGCATCCATCCGCTTTCGCGTTGGAAATCGGCATCGGTTTCGAGCATCGGTTGCAGATGCATCGTCGTTGAGCGTTTCTCACGCTGCGCTTCGCAGCCCGCAGAAAGGCGACACCACGCGATGAGCGATGTAATCTGAGGGAAAAGGCGGAACGGAAAGGCAGACAGCTCGGAGAATGGTTTTGAAGGCGAACACTGTGCACGTCCGATACCGCGTTGCCGCGTTCTGCACCAAACACACCACAACCCGGTAACGATCGCAAACGAGAGTTGCGTGTGCCCGCTGCTGCTAACGACGACGACGACGACAACGACGAAGGTGATACGCTTCAGTGATTGTGAGGGAAGGTTCGCCGGACCGGACGACGCTCGCGCAAACGCTCGAAGGAAGGTCAAAGAAATGTGTTCTCAGTTTTGTTGCCACACCCCCCCCGGTCCGGGTACCACACCTTTCGATACAGCAACAGCGAGCCAGCAACGAAATCCTGATCGACTGCTGGCGACTAAAGATGACGGAAGAGCCCGAAGATCGCGTCTGCGTAGGTGGAATGGTTGGGAATACAAATCGCTTCGTTGAGCGTGGGGGCCTAGATAAGCCTCCAAGAAGTCTGCAGTTGATGGCAATGGGGGGGGGGGGGGGGGGGTGAAAGCTTCTTCTCTCTCTCACTCGCTCTCCCAGCTTCGATCGTCAATTAATGATCAGTCGACTGTCACCGATTAAAACGATGCCGCGAATCGATTTCGGAACGCTCCCGGGGCCTCTCTCGTTCATCAAACGAGACACGATCATCATCATCATCATCATCATCAGTGGTGTGACGGTCCCTAGTGTGCTGCTGCTGCTGCTGCTGGTGGTGCCCTCGCGTTGGCTTCAGTTGTTTGTTTCCCTCGATTCATTTGGGATTGTCTTTCTCTTCTTCGTCGTCTTCCTCGTCTTTGCGATCTTCGTGGAGCCCTTAATGGGTAGCGCAGGGCCATTTACAGCCAATGGCCAGACCAGGCTCCAGGCTGTGTGCTCCAAGTGTCCACGTCAATCAGCCTTCTCCAGGCACGAGGAGGAAGAGGTGAAGGAAATCGCGATTCAGGCCTGCTCAGGCCTATTTGGGGATCCTCGATCCCGGCCTGGACCGACCAGTATTACCTTATGTGGTGTAAATGCGACTCCATCTTGTGCTGCCAAGATGCATTTCCCGTCCATCGATTTCCATCACCCCGTTTTGGACACAACGTCGCATCCCCCTGGAACTCCCTACAAACTCCTGGCCTTAAAGCATCTCCACCGATCGCGATCTTCATTCCGTGGTGTCTTCGAAAAAGGATCCAAGGGGAAGGGTGGTTCGCGTGTAGAATTAATGTCCAGCGAGTCGCGGCCACCAGGGGCCCGGTTTCACGGCGCTTTATCAGCGTTTTAATTGAGACCGAAAAACTGGAGACACTCGTCTTCGTCGTCGTCGTCGCCGTCGGGAGACGCGGGACTGGGAAGAAAAGAACCTCGCAAACACGGAAAGATCACGTTCCGCGGTATGAGTTTTAAATGAATTAATTTACAATTTCCATTTGCTTTTGCGCTCGCTCTTCTCCACTTCTCGCAGGAGTGCGCGGATTGTGCAAATTGTGGCCATGGCTGTGGCGTCTTCTGTTGAGTTTTTGACTTCTCCGGGCGGCACCTCGTTATGGCGTGGAGCTTTTTCGTGGGCCGGAAGTTGATGTCAAAAGCGTTTCTTCGCCACCGCTAGACCAACGGCTAATTGCTTGGTTGTAGCATGATTTATGGGGACGTTTGGGCGCTTGGTGGAAGATAGAATGCATAGAACAGCTCCGGGGGCGACCCTACGCTACGCTCTGGCCCACCGACCATAAATTTGAATATCGTTTTCGCGCTCCAAAATCGCTGCCACAGCATCGAGGGAGGTCTCGAGCGGAGCGTAATTGGAGCATCGGCGGCGGGGCTCGGTCTTCTTCGGGCTCGGTCAGCAGTTAATGCGTGCCCTGTCGCCGTCCTGCAGCCGTCATCGTGGCGTGCGCCCCTTCTTAACCCAATCGCCCATTAGGAAAATATGATTTCCGGTCGGGGACAGCGAGGTGGCCCGCGAGGCAGAAATTAGAGACACGCCGCGCGCACCTTGACGCACCGTTCGATGCTACGATGCTGTCAACGCAATGTGGAGCTTGTTTAAGGGAGCTTTCGCTGCACGCGATCGAGGCAGCTGGCCATTCCGGCGGAGATGTTTGTTCCTTGGAGCAGCGGCGCCCCTAATGATCGGTGTCGGTGTTCGGAGGGCCGATCGACCTCGGTCACACGCTGCTATCAGCTGCTTCTCTACCCACTGAACTGTGCAGAGCGATCCGGTGCGCATTCTTCATAACTTTCTTTTATAATTTATTGCAATTCTGCGTCGCTAGTTTCTCGTACGGTCCTTCGGTATGTGATGGTGAGGGGCAGGATGAGCCTAAAAATGTGGAATTCAGTTCAAGAAGACAGGAAATGGTGATGGAATGAATTGGATTCGTTTTTGAACAAACGATCGAGGATCGCGCAAGGAACAAAACACCTCCATCCCACGTCTGATCTCGTAAACGGCGGTAAACGGTTCACCTTAAGAGGCAACCGATCAAGGGGACGTGCTTAAACGGGCCAAACTCAAACTGGCATTCACATCCCGGCTACCTCAGAGCTGGTCGACAGGAATCGAAGAAGCAAAAGACCCCGGTGACAGGTTCTCCTTTCATTATGACCATATTTGGGGTGGACGTATGCTGATTTTCATGTCACAACATTTTACTGTCCGGTGGACCTCCGCTCGGACCAACTACGGCATCGCAAGAGAAGCGAGCGACGTGCGCGACGTGACTTCTCTCCGTCCAAGATCCAAGATCCAAGATCCGTCTACAAATTATCCGGATCAAGTAATTTCACACAGGCGAACATACGGACCGAGGGAGTTTACTGTTGCCGAATATTAAAAAATTTGAAATGTACGAACCATTAATCTCGATTAAAGCCGTGGCCTGGGCCCGGGTGCTAATCATTTTAATTAATTTATTTCAAATTTTTGCTCATTACTCCCATATGCTAACGATATCTTTCGTCTTTTATCTCCCTTTTTTCTTGGCGCAGGTGAGTTCATAGAAGACCCATGGCCTGAACAGCAAGTGCGTGCGTGGATCGCGTGAAACAAATGACCGACTTCGTCCAGTTTGCCACGGAACACCGGAACGTGAGGAGAGAAGGGCAAACGCAAAAATGTACATGGTGGATCCGGACTCCTATACGAGAAAGGAAACGAAGGGGACGAGAGGAGGGATTGTATGCGGCATTAACTTCATAAATGAAACTGCAAACCGGGCGCGCGCTCGCGAGACCAGACACCAAAGGCGAGAGAGCGAAAGAGGTGGTTGAAGGAGACACTTTCTTGAAAGTTCCGGTCGATGGCTAGGGACCTCTGGTAGAACGGTTTGGCCGTTCCATTTCAGCACACCGGCCACAAATTGCAAACCACCACCACCAGTTCCCGGGGGCACGATCCCAAAATCGGACGCCACGCCATGTATGTGAGCGAAGGTCCTCAAGATCCCGTAGGGGTGCTCTCGCTCCCCAGAGTTCCCGGGGGTCATAAACATGTAAATGAGTATGTGGTATGCGTTGCTACACCCTTGAATAATGCATAATTTGCTGACCAAGCTGACCGAGTGGTTGGTCCATGCGCGCGCCATCTTGCTCGGGATGCCCCGGTAGGATTTCCAGGTTTTCGGAAGTTACACGGGAATAGAACTCTAACCCGCTCGTTTGCTCTCTCGTCTGCAACGGTGCGTGGTGCGTGTAACGTGATTCCGGAAATGATTCCCTCTCCGTGTTAACGCCGTTGTTATACCGTGGACGTTTGTCTGCGAGGTTCTGGGGTGAACAATGTCCGAATTCTTCGTCCGGACATACCTAAGGCACTGGGAAGGATCCTCAAAAGTTGGCTCACGATACAAGAAGAGTAGTTTTGATTCCTGCAAACGTTCACAAACACTCGAGGAGTTCTTTCGTAAATAAAATGTCCTCCTCCTATCAAATGGGACCGATCTGGAGTGACAAGAAGCAGTTCTTGGAGCGTTCCTGGGTCCCAAAATAAATTAGCCAACATCAACACGTAGATCTCGTGCGCGCTAGCGAACTGGAGAGGTCCAGTTTGGTCTCTGATTGGCATCTACCACAATCATCGGGGATGGCAACTCGAGATCCGTGATGAGGAACGGACTTTATGACTTCTAAACGAGAGCGAGAACTCGAGGATGCATACGTAATCGAGATTTTCGACGGGCGCTGCCGATGGCGATTGCCAGCATCGTCGGCAATTAAGAAAATCCCATGTCAAGGGCCCTCTCCACTGACTAAACTGGCTGGCAGGCTAACTGGTTGACTGGCTGACCGAACTCACTGTTGCGTGAGGTTCGCAGCAACGAAAACAAAATGTTACAACAGCAGCAGCGTGGTGGGGCACTATAGAGTCTGTTACTTTCGAAAGGGGTTGTACAGGCCACGCCGCGCTGTTGCTGCTGTTGCTTTTGGGCTGTCCCCGCGGGAGGAACGCACACCAGTTCATCATGTTTGCCGAAGTGTGTGCGTGAACTGGGCCCACGGTGCCCGGTGCCCGGTGAGGCTTGAACGTCGACGTCGTGCGGTCGTCGTATTTAATTTCACGCCAAAAGCCATTGTGTAAAAGCGTTGTTAGCCACACGCTGTGACCCTTCCTCCCATCATCTCTACCACGAGAGACCCGTAGATCGGGTCTTTGTCTTGTTGTCTGCGTTGTGTGTATGGGTGCGACAGTACGTGTCCAATCGTGTCAACAATCATTCCCCAGAGATCGCCCAAGTTGTCTCCCAAAAACAAGTATCCAAGATCTCAACTACTGGCGATGGCATAACTGGGAGTGCGTGACAGAGTAGTGTACACTGTAGAGTGGTAATCGCGCTCAACTTGCGATGGCTTCCTGCTGGACTGTGGCCTAATCAATGTGAGACCAGCAGACATTGTTTCTGCAGAGAGCAGTAGAGGTCTCTACAGTCTTCGTTAGTGAACTATGACTGCTGTCACCCGGACATAGCCTTATAATGCTGCTCCATAAGTTACCGTCCCGTCCATTCCGGTTGCACATTCCGCAGGACCTAACCCATCGCTAACGGGACCAAGATGCGTGCTCCATAAATCATTCGAAGAGAGGTCCCCTCCCTGGTCCCACCCTGGTGTCTGCAAAGGTTTTTTATTTCATATTTTATCTCGAATTAATGAAAGCCATTACGAGTCGAGCTGTCAAAAACGGGGGGGGGGGGGGGGGGCTGCGGACGAAGGAGGTGATCTTCTTAATGTGTGCCCTTCCACGGGACAGACCGACGCCCTGGGGAAAAGGGCGATCAAACGGTGATCATTGTTTGTGTGATGACTGCAGCGATGGAGCTCCGATTTCATTGCCTGCCCATAATCACCGAGCGCCATTTGTGTGTGCCTGCGTGTGTTTTGTCTTTATGATTTCCAACATAAATTCAACTTCTCTTCGATGCTGCTTCGTTGCAGCCCTTGTTGGAGCACAAAAAAGGGACCTCAAAGTGGGGCAGCCGCTCGTTTGTTTTGTATCGCTACGGAATGCACTCATCAGTCGTCGCCACGATAGTCTTGGTGATGGTCTGTGGTGGGCGGTTAAGCATAAGAAGATAAAACAGATCAGAACTCGGGGGAGGGGTGAGGGGAACTTGGATCAAATGAAACTGTTCCCCCTGATCTCCGAGACAAATCAAAGCCACTGAAGGCATGGTGGGGCGATGACGATCAAAACAAAAGTCGTGATTGTTTTGATTGTTGGCCAATGGATGACGGGCGAACGCCACACTCTCTGCGACAGCGTGGGTTAAGCCGAGGAGCCTAAGGAAATTGGACGCAGATCGCAGGGCAGGGCGTGCATTAGTGCGCCAAGCAGTGATTACGGATGACGCTTCCGTTCCTTCACGAACCCTTCTCCCCTCGGGGAGCCCGGAAAATGGTCCACCATCGGCCCAAGGATACGAAGCCCTTAGCCCTTTCCTAGGCCCGGGAATGACGCGCAGAAGAGGAACGGAGAAGCGAGTTAATTTATGTTCTGGGTCATCGACATTAAAGATCGACTCGATCGCAGCTTGCTGGCGGCGCACACCTGGATTGTAATTAATGCGTCTGGCCGGGGCCTGCAGCGACACGGCGCGGCTCGAGGATGCACCTTGATATGTGGTGTGGCCACAAGATACTGCGCGCGCCAGTAATCGGTGCTGCTGATTCAATTATGTCATACCGGCACAACGGAAGCCAGACAGAACGCACAGGACAGGATAGAGAAGGGAGTCATTGAACTGTGGCATCGTCGTCGTCGTCGTCGTCGTCGGTTGCTAAGATCTGCGCTGGTGTTGTGGACGACCTACTTGGATTGAATTGCGCTCGCGGTACGGTACTGCGTCTTGAACCTCACATCCCTGGACGCTAATCCGCGGACGTACCTTCACGCCACGATCAGCACTGAATGGCCGCTTCGCTCTCGCTGCTCCTCTGTCTGGTCCGGAAGAACGGCTTTTCTGCTTGGACCCCAGCATATCGTCTACGGAATAGAATGGCCTTTAAGCGGTCAGTGCGATGCGATTGCTTCCTGTCTTCCGGTGTTGCTGGCGGCGTTCTCTCTGTGTTGGCCCTTTTTGGAGTCTGCGCTACTTAATGCTCCAATGGCGACGGCGATTCAGACGACGAAACGAGCTCTTTCGTTGCCCATTTAAATACTAATTGAAATGTTTCGTTTCAAATCTCTTTTCTGGCCGGGAGTGTGAGTGCTATTGAGGTTGAAGAAGCTACCCCGGTCCGTATTAAGGCGCTTGCTCCGAATTCTTTAGTGTTCCGCCGGTCCCCTAGTGCCCGCGCCGCGTCTGTTCTGTACCTTTTTCTCCATTTTACGGCGATCTTCGCGGCTAGTTAACGGCATACGGATTAATTAAAGCGCACGAACGGTGGTGGTAGTGCTTGGTCGGTCTCTCTCTCTCTCTCTCTCTCTCTGTTCCTGGGGCTGGTGGCTTCCGTAGCGTCTGCTCCGAGGGCCAGCAGTTGCTCCAGGTGCCGACAAAGAAAGGAAAGAATGCTCCGGGATCCGTCTTCACTTCCGGCATTCTTGTGCTCCGGTCCCTCGTTATGACTGGTTTAATGCGGGCCATCATCGAGGTGACATTCAGTTGATGTTAGTGTGTCCAGTTGGGGTGCTTCTGCTCCTTCTCCAGGCCTCGGTATTTCTACATTATGCTCGTTCAGACATCATTTCAGGCCCAGCCAGCACCTCTTCTGAGTCGTTCATCCGGTTTTTTTTTCTCTCGAATTTATGAACGAACGATCATCATCATCATCACCATCATGATGGCCGTAAGATGATGATCCTCATTCCAGTGATGATGGATGCAGCGGAACGTTTTGTAAACATTTTCACCATTTTCCCTCCCAAAAAACCATCAATGCGTTTACGTTTTGGGAAAATTGGAAAACATTTTCTCCCCTATCTTCTCGCTGACGGGAAAACAATTGGAAAACCAAAAAAAAAAAAGGGTGATGTGGCCGGCGATGGGTGGCTCAAATTATCACCAATCGCCTACCACACACATTCAAAAGGCCATCACCGAGTGGGCACCATACGGATCGGTTCCGTTCGACACGATCCATTTGCTCCTCCGGCTCGTCTACGTCGCTGGAAACCGTTGAGTAAGGGGCTGACCGAGCGAAAGGGAAAATGCTGATGCTCAACACCCTCGCAATGCACTACCACAAGCGGCAACGTAACGCAACCCTTTGGCCGCAACCAATGGCCGCTGTTCGGCCTCTCGGCAATACACTAATCAGCGGCAATCGCTTCGTGGATCGGTTGGGATCGGGGGATGAGAAGCAACAAACACTCATAAATATTTATGTTTGTTTAAATACCTACACCTGGCCCTCCTGCATTAGCTGGCCACCTCCCCGCCTTCCACAATTGTCGATCACCTCCATCGACACGATCGCGTATCGCTTCCGCCACCGTGCGCCGGCACCGTGCTAATCAGCGAGCGAGAGCTCAGCTTCGTTTGAGGGAAACCGTTCGTTTACTAACCCATCACCAGCAGCAGCCTCTCTTCAAACAAATAAACGACGACGATGACGGAGGGGCTGCGTTTATCCAGAGTTTCAACGCAAGACTCCGAGTGCGGTGAGATGTTACAGCTTTTCGGAAGGTGGGAGGAGCCTATTACGCGATCGATTGCAATTTGCGCGCGAGAAGTTTCATCTTTCCTCGCGAAGAAGTGTAATTAAACCACGGGGAATGATGGTTTGAAGATGCTGAGAAGCCGGTGAGTGAGGCGGTTCGATGCGACTAATGATGGACGGTAAAACGTTTTGTTGATACGACATGTCAATTGTCTCTAAACGCATAGAAAGGTGGCTTCTGGCTGGTTCTGCTATAAGGAACCAATTGCTAAAGGTAGCCCAGGGGGAATATGTGGGACTGAGCTTACCGCTATGTTAGCAGAGAAGTATTTTGAGCTTAGAGACGCAACAAGAAGTACTTTGTGCTTAGACACGCGATCATAAGGACTAATTTAACCTAATTCTCAAATGTTACAACAAATTCTTGCAATGCAATACTCATCATCATTCCTATACGAAACTTTTACTGCAACGGAAAACATAAATAAAAGCTAACGATTCATGGGACATATAAGGCAAAGGTTAGGTCTTTGAAGATATTTTGGGAATTTGTTAGCAGCTGATACGATTCAATATCACGAGAAACAGTAGATACGGGCAACAGTTACTGTACTTTTCAACTCAAGCTAATGAGAATTCAAGACTAGACAGACAAAGAGTCAAGACATCTCAAGGTAATGAGTATTTATTGAAAGCAAAATATCAATCCAACAATATTTTGCTCCCTTGTTCACTTCGCTTCACTGAGCTTCGATGATTCTATTAATACCACAGATAAATGTCTTTTTGGCCGTTCTTGATAGTGCTAAAAGCTGTTTTTTACCATATTTGTGGCACCGACAGTCAGAAGTAATACTTCTTTCCATAAAGCATTTAGAGATCACCGCCAATTTCCTCAATCTCAAACCTATGAAGGAACAACCGGTGGTGCTTATGGCCATGTATCGAAGCATCATTCAAAGCAGCGAAACCGTGCCGTATTGTGAGCACGATTAGAAGGGAGTTTGATTAAACTCCGTGCTGCATGATTCCCACACTTGAGCCCAGTGAGCGGTACGGACCTCGAGCAACAGCCTTCATCTTCACTTAACGGAATGAATCGATTGACTAATTGCCCATTACACCTCACTATCACCAGTGCACCAGGCCACGATCGAGCGTGGTTCTAGAAGATGCACCACACACGATACGCGAAGGTTGCCTCGTGATTGCATAACAGAATCCGGAGAGATCGATCGCTGGCCCCATAATCACCGTTCTCCGGTAGAAGCGGGCCCGCTTGGTGACAGGTGTGCCAAGATGGCGAATTGACACGGCACGGTCACAGTGGATGATGATTACAGCGAGGGAACTGGGAGCGCGACGGAGTGCGACGGATGCGGCATTAATTTGTAACTGTAAAGATGGCGGTCATGGTTGTGGTGGTTCGCGAGCCTCCCCATCGTCGGCCTTGCTCGTGCTCGATCGCTGCTCGTGATGCACGATTTGCTTGCCTTGATTATGTGATTAGAGAGCGCAGAGTCGTTGCCGATCGATAATCGAGTTTGATGAGTAAAAAAAAACGAAGCGAACGAAGGTCTGGTATCGGCGAAAGGAACCGTTAGCACGATGGCATGACGGAGTTGCACGTCCTTTCTTTTTTTTTGTTTTTGGAAAGGATTTTCACCAAACGAAAACGATTCATTCCGCGATTAGCATACGTAACGACGGAGGTTCCCGAAATCCATCGTCTCACAGATGCAGACGGCTCCCCTAAACTGTTTGGCCGCAATTATCCTTTCCCTGCAGACCATCCCCGAGTGCCCAAAGTGTGTGCTGTCAATGCTGTGCAGTCATTATGCTGATTGCTTGACGATGTCTGGATTGTTCCTTGAGTTGTGTTCCTTGAGTTAATCGTTTGTCTTCGGCTTCGCCAGCATCCGTTGCGATCTGGCGTGCATGGTGGAATGCTGAGGCCCTTCTTCGTCTCTCCCACCACCTGTAGTGAGGCGGATGTGGTGAGCGGACTGGAATTCGTTGATGAAATCAACAGCGCTCAGAGCTGGCTGCGGCTGCTGCTGCTACGAGCGATGGCCTTCAGGCGAACATCTCAAGCGATCGGACACCTGAGTCGACCACAGCAACGGCATCCAAACCGGCTGCTGCGGCTGCGGCTGCTGCTTCATTCATAAAAATTAGTTGAATTAAAATGCAACAAGTTGTGGCAGAGCGCTCGTGGTGCAGCCCGCCATACAAGACCGATGAATGGTCCCCTTACCTCCCCATCTCCCCGTGGGGGAGCCAACAAACCGGGCAAACCAGTTTTTATGTTTTGTTGTTATGTCGACTTCGAGTCGACATTGACGCCACTGCTGTGCTTTCGTGTGTGCATGCTGTGTGGAGGTGTGGGGAAGGGGGGAGGGAGGGAGAGCAGCCATCGAAGTGAAGGTTCTCCCCCTCCCCCCCCACCGGCTTGTAGGTCACCTGGTGCTGCTGGCTTTGCGGGATTGAATGGGGCGCTGGCTCGCTGGCTGGCTTGCTGGCTGGATCCATTCGCACTCACGTCAGCGTATCCAGCGCGTCAGCACGATCATGCACACCGTCCGATGGCCCCTCCGAAAACCCAACAGAAAACCTGATCCCGATGGTTCTCCTCTGCGGTCAATGAATGAATGAGCCTTACGACGATTTGCGGGCGCGCACCTCAGTCGCGGTAACGCAAACACTTGCGAGCACTTGGCGGTTTTTTTTTTGTGGCGCGGATTTCATTTTTTTCGGGACCACATCCCGGTTCGTAATTAAACAAGTCCAACTCGCAGGTTCAACACGATGTTTTGGGACCGTTGGTGTTTTGTGGGTGCTTTTTCGGGAGGTCGAAATGTGTGTTTTCTGTGATTGATCCACCAAGTGCGCTGATGTCACCACAAAAAGTGACAAGCGATCGCTTGTTGGTGTGCTGCTGATACCCGATACCGCTTTAGTTTAATGAACTGGCTCTTTTGGCCGGGCTTTAATGGTCAATTGGGCTTCGGACATTGTCATGTGGTGCTCGGTTTGGGGCTAATATGTGGTATTGATTCGCGTGTTGGACAGTTTCGCAGTGGAAAGTGGAGAACAAACAATGGAGCCCAGGCAGAGCATACTCGATGAGTTTATACGGTTGCCATGCCAGCAAATGGTGCCTTTGGACACGGCAAACCCTCTCACCCTTTTCTTTTCTTTCGTCCCGGAATGACCAAAGATCTGGTCAACCTTCTTCTTTCACCCCGCCAATAAATGTATATTATGAATGGCTTCCGCTCTCGGTTCCAAATCTACCTCTCTTTCGATACTTTCACTCCCGGCAACCATCCCGGTCGACTCCATCCGACGAAAAAGCCCTTTCCCGAAATGAAAAGCGAAAAAGAACGCGATCATTCATCGACAAGCGTCGTGGAACGTGGAACTTCCACAACAAATGGATCACTTCCGATCACTTCCGGTTTTGTTTTGTTTGGGTTGGCAGTCGGAGCAGCAACATTTCTTCACCCTTTTTTTTCCCTTCTATGCTCAGCCGATTGACGGTTTTGTGGTTGGTGGGATTGGGTTGTGTGCCAGCTGCCAGCGTCCGGCCACCGTGCGTGTGAACGATCGTTTCCGCTCCCGGGAACAATTCCAGAAGCAACAGGCTGCTTCTGGATGGAGCACCAGCACCAGATCAGATGCTTCATATCTTCTCCCGCGGATCTCTCTTCTCAGCTTCCCCGGGATTCGATTCGATCCCTTTCCCCCCCCCCCCCCCCAGAGCTGTGTACCTGCCTCTGAGGGCTTCCGAGTGGCGAGGGGCATATGGCACAGGGAAAGGGTCACAAAGAGGCGGCTGAGATTCATCCGAGATCCAGCGGAGATCAGCTACCGTGTGCTCCGGTGGCTACCGTGTGCGATGAAACCTTCTCCATTCTCGGCTTGGCATAAGATTTGGGATGGTTGGTTAGCTGATGGTTGGCTTCCTTCTGCCGCTGCTCCTTCGTTTTTCTACTTCTTTTGGGTCTACCGAGGGCCCCCGTTTTGCCTTCACTAAACGATTTGCTTCATTCGCTGCTCCCGGTGCCGGGGCTTGGGCTAGAGCGGCGTAATTAACATCTTAGCGATGGATGTGGCCGATGATGGGTTGTTGTGCTTTGCGCTTCCTTTCGCAGAACGCTGATCTTCGTCCGTTCGTCCGTTCGTTCTCGTGGTGTAGAACACTAACATTCTGCTGAAGCCATTAGCCATTTGGATGGCCGGCCATTTCGTGGGTTTTTTTTCTTGGGTGAAACTAACTCTAAACGAAATTTAAATATTGTGAAATTCACATTCTGTAGAACACGGGCAGTGGCGGATGGTGGAGGCAAAATTGGAGCGAAACCAGCTTGGCCGACGAATTTCGTTGGGCGCGGTTTTTTTCTACGAAATTTTCAAAGTTCCAATGATCATTATCATCATTGTTTCTGGGGTTTCCTTCTCGTAAGTTTTATGCCTAAAATGTTTTGTATTATTTTTTATGGTGTGATTTTGACATTTCTGTTCAGTTTTATATTTCTGCTTATTATCTACTTTGTCTTTAATTATTTTATTCCTAATTTTCTATGTCGTTTTGTTTCTAGATCAATTTCTAATAGACTTTTTATTTTTTTCTGTTTGGTTGGTCTTTCTCAAAAACATTTGCCTGTTTCGTATTATTTTACTATTATTTCACCTCTTTTGCCTCTGTTTTCGTTTTGCAGTGTTACCAAACAACAAATTTCATATTAAAACAACTTTGTATCAAGATCTTCAGCTACTTTAGTTGCTATTGTGCTATTGGTTCTAATAATAATAATAATAATAATAATAATAATAATAATAATAATAATAATAATAATAATAATAATAATAATAATAATAATAATAATAATAATAATAATATTATATTTAAAAACCAACCAATTCTAACCATAAAAAATCTATAAATGCTACAATTAATCCGTATTTTGTTTTCTGCTTCGAAATATGCTTGCATGTTTCACTGTTCTACATTTTGCTTCCGGTATCGGGTTTTTTTTTATAAAAGGAAATCGATGATGAAACGAGAGCAAGCCGCTCACAAAATGGCTTTTAATTACCCAAAAAAGTTTCGAAAAAAAAAATCAAAACAAGAGAGCCGGAAAAAAACAACCGAAGCCGGAGTGCAACA
>NC_064877.1:56273146-56293146 GCF_943734665.1 Anopheles aquasalis
CAAGCAGCTGAAGTTTGGCTGAGTGGCGAAAACAAAAAAATGATGTTGTTTGTTACAACACGCACGGTAAATTGCAACACCTCGCGGTTCGATCGCCTTTTGCTGATCATTCATGCCTTCGATGTCGAGGTTCGTTTATTGAATCCCGTAACAGGAAGTGCAAAAAGAGGGCCTCGAGGAAATGAAGTCGAAGAACGCTAGTCGCGCATTCTTGGCGTTCGTCGACGTTAGCTTCGTTGTGGCGAATGTTTGGAGCTTCATTTTCGGTTCTAAATTAGCCCCAAGGATTGTGTATGTTGATTTCACATCGAATCTTTTGTTTTTTCCACATGAAATCTGATCGGTGAGTTTGTTTTTCATTCCTACATTATTTTCTAACATTCAATCACGTTTTCGTTTCGGTAGAATGATCGTCCTTGACATTCTTGTACTTCTTTTGGTTGCTCAGTCGATTAGTAAACATCCTGTATGCCAGGGAAGGCCATAATCCATCGGATTTCGGTCGGCAAACTGTTAATTACTGGTCACGCCCACGAGAATCGCGCTGGTTTGCCAAGCAATCTGATTCATCATCGCCACTTGCACATCTTTTTCATTGGTCAGATGCACCATCATTACCTGGGTGAGCCGGGCATTTCCTATATGCACTCATAAGAGGTTGGTGTTACCAATTTTCGCAGGCGTTCGCTGTAAATTGCTGTCTAAATCGTTTGAATCACACATCACGACAAATATGTACGTCTAAGCACTAGAATGAAATATCACAGCCTGAATAATGTCTCATTTTCCTACACAATGTCTTTTTTCGCGTCCAAATTCGTTTGGGTGAGTTGGATTGTGGACCAATATTACAATAAAATAACGTGTTTATAGTTTATAATACTAATTTAAAACCAAAATATAGCTCTATAATTCAATATCTTTTGGTTATAAACGCAAAACATCCTAAACTCAATCGTTTAAACCAAATCAATCAAATGGTCCACTAAGGTAAAATTAGTGAGTTTTCATTTTTGACGATTTCTTGTGACGTAACGATTCATTTTTATTTTTTAAAGTAAATGGCATATTAATCTACAACTTTTGAAAAATATTTGGTATTTTTTTGAGTAACATTCATTGAAAAATCAATCCGTGGCATCAAATTTTGATAGGCGTGTCGTCGCAAAGGTACTTTTTCTGGTAGCGACATGACGGATCATTTGAGATGTACGAATCGATATTTGTTAGAAATATTATAAGTTTATCTAGGTTGCTCCGGAGAGTTTTTGTTGATATTTCAATTTTTCGATTTTTGGCAGATTTTCGAAGTTGCTTGTGATGCTTTTTGCGATTTTGCCAAAAAAACGAGTTTTACATAATTTAAAAAAAAAGTATCAACAGTTTTAATGATATCTCGACGGGGTTACCTTTCAAAAAGTGTAAAGATTATGTGTTAAAAATTTCAAATAGATCGGCCCAGTAGTTTTTACAGTACGATGGGCACCGATTGGTTTTGAGAAACGCTCTTCAAAGTAGCGAGCTGCATGGAGCTTTGTATGAAACGCGGATTTTCTAAAATCTGTACCTTTGTCAGTTTTTCCTAGATTGATCCAAAACATTTACACAATACTCTTGAAAGGATCAGCATTCAGGGAAAATTGTTAATATTATATGTAACAAAAAAAATTAAATACCAAAGTCCCCCTTTAAGCTGCGTGGAGATGATGGCGTATTTTAGCGAGCTTTCTTGTTATATCGGCCGTTTTTCGGGTGCAAGCTATTCGGCATCGGATCTCTAAACCAACTTGATAGTGATTCGAGCCTATCAATACGTGATCGATCGTGACTTTGGCGTTAAAGTCCCCAAGGATGATTCTGATGTCATACTTGGGGCATTGGTTGATAGCCCTGAGGAGGCGGCCGTAGTACAGGTCCTCCTCCCTGCGCCCAACCCCCTGTAACGTAGGAGGACCACGTGGCCAACGTTCTGGGGACCCTGCGAGGACGTGACGAGTAGGAGAGAAGAAAGAAGAGCACGAAAACCGTACCCATACCGTCACATCGTCCTTATCTTGTGTCTGTATGTAGCGTTTAGGTCTCGTGTAGGGTGTTGGATGTAGGAAGGATGGAGAGATGTGTTTCGCACACATGGCTTGTTGTTGAGGAGCCCTCTGGTTCGGTAGATCCTTTGGTTCCTTGATCACGTGGCCGAACACGTGGCCGCAGTAAAAAAACTGCCGTTTAGAAATTGGAATCAAGCAAGCAAAGATTTTCATACAAACCAATTTCAAGCAGTTCGACAGCGCTCTCTAGTGGCAAACGATGGAAGTTTCAGATTGGCAAACGTAGTAAGTAAACAACTTACGTCGTTTGCCACCAGAGAGCGCTGTCGGACTGCTTGAAATTGGTTTGCGTGAAAATGTTTGCTTGTTTTCACATTTGAAATGGCAGTTTTTTTACGGCGGCCACGTGTTCGGCCACGTGATCAAGGAACCAAAGGATCTACCGAACCAGAGGGCTCCTCAACAACAAGCCATGTGTGCGAAACACATCTCTCCATCCTTCCTACATTGATTAGGTAGTAGTTTTTGATAAAAATGGAAGAATATTGAGCAAGTTTGAAATAAGAAAGGAAGAACGATTGCATTCGGGGCATTTGATTGCATTCCATTTTGGGATGGTAGTGAGCTCAGAAGCATCCATTTCAATTTGAAAAAATGAAGAAAAACGAGCGCAATTCTGACTACTATTTTGTTGTTTATCAACTGATAGATTCAATTAAATGTTTCCAATACTCTAAATCGTGAATGTACAGATGAAAAAATCACAGATACTTACAAATATCGCTCATAAAATCAGTTAAATTCTTATTAGAGCTCGTAAAGAGACACTTGGTTTAGCTCTTTCCACTTGTCTTTTTACTAAGAACAAAATGAGATATAACAACATATGCTTTGGCTACCATTCCCAGCAAAGAATTGAGTTTGATAATCTACAAAATAGATTTCCGTAGTATCTGCTTGTTGTAGGCAAATGTACATCCCCCATTACTTGTCCAATTGGCATCAGAAGCAACATTTATGTTAACAAAGAAATGAAAAGAACAATTTGCAACTGCGATAAACATCTTCCACCCTCCATTTCCGTGCAGCATGTAGAGATTTAAATACCGATTCCAAATTCAAGTGCCTCTAGTACCACCGTAGATCTCTGCCTACGAAACCTCCTGGCCAGCAAACGGTGATTCATCCCGGTGAACGCTTTAGGCGCTCGCTCTCTCCGATCCGTTCGATCGCTCGATCGCTCGATGACGCAAAGAGAAAGAAAGGCCCTAATTATTTGACAGCGTTGCAGAAAGACCCGGGCTGCAGATATTACGACGGTGCTGCCGTTGAGTAAATCCCAAGGCAATAACCATCAAAACATTACCCCTACGCACCCCCCACGGGGTGAGAGGGGGGGGGGGAGAGGGATTCATGTCTCCTCCCGCCATCATCGCAGCATCCAGATGAACAGCATCACTTCTGGCACGACTACAAAGATGAAACACAACCACAACCATCGCTAGTATGGCGACGTGGTGAAACTGCTATGGCTGCCAACCGACGACGTCCTTCCACCATCCGCACATCCGCACATCCGCGTGGACCGTGGAACCGCCGAAAACCGCGACTCGCCACCTCCCCGATTGCCGATCTCATGCCAGTGAGGCCGCAGCCGCGGGGTCCGTTAGCGCAGAAAACCGGTTTCCCGGGGAATGGCCATGGCGTCGCAGAGCGACACCGCGCTCATGCTGGTGTTGGTGTTGGTTGGTCTCTGTGGAGGAGCGCTGCTTGGCTGCTCGTCGCAACGCGGTACCGTTTTTGTTTTGTTCCAACGACATCATGATCATCGACATCATGAGGATGATGATGGTGTGTATTATGAGTTCGTCGCTTGGACTACAGGATCCACCATCGAAGTCTATTCCACGGTGCGAGCTTTCGATTGATCGACAGACGTCCTTCGACGAGCAGCGTCGCATCGCGTGAATGCAATGTCAATGCATCGATGGCCTTATGCTGTTGGCGGAGATTTATGCAAAAAAAGGGCTTCAAAATGGTACAGCACGGTGCACCTTGTGTGCTTCGATGTTGTCTTTGTGTGCCTTTTGCTACAACACAATACAATATTGTCTGCCTGTCCTGGTGCCTGGGTGCCGTGTCCATTTTGAATGTCCTTTTTGGTGTCGTTCTTTTCACTGGCCACAGCTCACTGGCAGGTAGCACCGGAGGTCCGTGCCCGTCGTCTGCCCTGGCATAGAATGTTAATCCTCGGGAACAGGATTCCTCGGGAGGCGCTTCTCTATCCCTTGTTTGTCCCTTCCTGGAACGGTCTAGCGGCTTCGTCCCGTCTTTCGGTCTCCAACCGGTGGCCATCAACAACAACAACAAAGTAGTCCATGCGTCTCGCTCTCTCTTTTTCTAGAGAGAGATAGACAAAGAGAGCTTCTGCAGGCTGCTTGGATGAAAATGAAATAAATCAAATCCTGACTCAAGCATAAAGCAGCATGGGATCTCGACAGCATGTGGATCTATCGCTCGGGAGACGGAGCGACAGCGAGAGGCCCCGTTCGGTAAATCTAGGGGAACGGAACGGGTTCTTGGACTAGCTGGCAGGCTGTCCAATAAATTCCAGTGACTGCACTGACTCTCGGAGTCACCTAACCGGACCAACGGGCGTGATAACGTGATGCACAGCTCGCTCTGGCGCTCGACTTATCACTGCAGAGGAGCGCTAGCGCTCGGTGTGACAAATGTCCCAAGCCGTAAAGAGAGAGAGGCCACCACAAGGGTGTGGACACATGCCGAGGAGGCTCGTGAGGTCGCTCGCGTGAGATGCGGTTCCGTCACGAGGCATTATCAGCAACACGGCATCGTTAGCATTCAATAGCTCATTAAGCCGACATTCTGCCCCTCCGCTAGTGGTGGTGGCCCATGTTTTCGTGGATGTAATGCAAACCATCCAACCCTTCCCCCCTTTTCCTACCTCCCCCTCAGCAGAGAGAGAGAGCCCGATCAAATGAACAAACGAACACACACCGGCTAAATGGTGCCGTCGATGCCGAATCGATAAGCGTTCCGCGACGTCCACGCTCCATTTATGCTGCAAATGGTTCGAAACCTTCCAGTGTCCGCCCTCCTGTATGCTATGCCAGCCTTTGCGTCAGCTGCTGGCGAAGGTTTTGTGCTCGACACGCGAGAAAATGCTGCACTTCGGCACTGGCGGGCACTCCGTGGAGGATTGGAATGGAAAATGTAAGCGAAAAGCGTGATTCGGGCTCCAAGCTTTTGAGGTGCCACAGGTTCCACAGCACCAACAGCACCACCAAGAAGCAGCAGCAACGGGGATGTGTTTTCGTGACAAAGGGATTTCGCTTCGCTGCCGCCCAGCGTCTCTAGAAGGAGGCCCGGGGAAGAGTATGGGAGGAATTAAAATTATATGTTGCAACTTTCACCCCCCCCCCCTTTTTTTCCTCCTCGTCCTCTCTCTCTCACCATGATGGTTGGAATGGAACGCAAAGACGCGATCGCACTGCGTGAGCATAAAGCACTCGAGCACAAGCAAGGGCATCCCCGGGCATTCTGATGCCTTCCCTCGACCGCACTACTCTGCTTCCCTTTTTCCCCATCGATTCCGCGATTCTCCATTAGCCTTCGGATGTACCTTTGGCCTGGCTGGCCCGCTTGGGTCACTGCCGTGGCGGCTTCAAGCAAAGTGAATGCCGCGCTCTTCGTCGTCGTCGTCGTCCGCGTCGTTTTTCATTCTTTGTGCTTCTCCGTCTCTCTCTCGTGATCGCACTCTGAGACTCCAACAATCTGCATATCTGTGTGGAGAAGCCTCCAGCAGCATCCAACGTGAGCTTTTGCGCGAAAAGGCAGCGGAAGGGAGGGCTTAATCATTGTGGGGGATATGGGATGGATGATTGATGATAATCTTCTTGCTCTCTCGCTCGGTCAGTCTCTCTCTCTCTCTCTCTCTCTCTCTCTCTCCAAGCCAAGCCATTTTGTTTACCGCACCACAAACCTCTTCGCTTCGTCTCTTCTGCTCTCTTCTTCAAGTCGCGTCTTCCTCGATGTCCTTTCTCGATTATCTCAAAACTAGAAGGCTTACCGAGCGCCAGTTCGAAAGGAAAGGCTTGTGAAAGTGCGCCTCCCAATGCGTTGATCCTCTTTTGGTGAGCAAGTAGCAATCTTAAGGATCTTATCCTTCGATTCCCTTTGCTCGGTTTCATGTTACACCAACGATGGTTGATCGCGCATATTTTGCCTCTCGGTTGGTTCTGGACTGGACTGGCTGACTGGACTGGACTGGCTGGCCTCTTTTGCAACCTGCTGTCAACTGGGAGCGGCCACAAAATAATGATTGGTCATGATTTTTAAAACCTTTTTCTCGACGCTCGACGAACGATACATCGGATTTCAGCGATCGATCGATCGACGGCTGGAAAGAAGTGAAGAGACCGCCCTGGAACGTCCTCAGGAATTCCTTTAAACGCCACTTGGACGGCGGTGCGAGAGGAATGATGATAAATCGCAACGCAGCGCCACAGAGCGAACGGAAGACTTCAACAGTGCGCCAAGTGACGAACCTTCTTTTGTGACTCAGGAATGGACTCAGAGGAAACAAAACGGCAAATTTGTAAGAAACAAGCGAGCTGCCCGTTGGTTTCAAGAGGTTGAACCACTTGAACATTGGTGTGGCTCATGGTCGGATCGAAGGTCACCGCAGGATGGCCCACGGGCATAGCGCACCTTCTGTTTCTCGGCTCCGAACGGTCCAGGAAGGTCCCAGCAAGGGTGGTGAAACGTCATCTGCAAGCGGTCCGGCTTTAAGAGGCTGACGGCGGCGGTGGCGTTCCGCATCGCTCCTAATGTGATTCGTATACCGAAGCCGGCCAAGGGATGTCCAGCTGCGAAGGGTGCAAAATTTAACACCCAGAAAGCGAGAGAGAGAGAGAGAGGGACCCCCGTGGTTCGTCCTCGTCCTGATGCCTCAAGTGCCCTCCACCGCCTGGTGTTTTGTGTGATGAGGGTTCAAACATGTTTTTTTTTCTTCATTTTTTCTTTCGTTCGAAAAAAGAAAACAGATTTTCATGTGCAACACACATTCTGGTGTAAGGAGAAAGGGCAGATGTGACGCAATGCCGAGTGCTCGAAGGGTCAGGGCAGTGCAGATTAGGATCATCATCGTCACGAGCACGATTTGGTTCCGTGACGGATCCGTCTGACCTTACAAAACCCTCCGGAGCCTGGAGAGCTCAGAGATGGAATGGATTCCTCGTGGATTTCAACGTGGCGCATCAACCAGCACCGTGAAATGGATCGCAAAGCGAAAGGTCGCGGTCGCGATCGTGCTGGAATGCAAATCTTTCTTTTCAAATTGATAAAAACCACCCAACCAGAGTCGATTTCACGTCCACCACCATGATGATGATGATGATGATGATCAGGAGGAGGATGAGACAAGGGAGGTCAACGCAGACGGTCAATATTTGCTGTCGCGCGGACCAAGGAACGCTGCAGCCTCTTTGGTTTCGTCGTTGCCGTTCTCAGCTCTCTCTCTCTCTCTCTCTGTCTCTCTGTTTCTCTCTCTCTCTCTCTCTGTTTGTGTCTCTCTGTGCCTCTCTCTAATCAAGCGGCAGCAAGAACGCGGCGCTCGCTCGCCGAAGTTGCTCTTCGCAACACTCCATCAACGTCAGACGTCAGCGAGTATTGCCCGCAAGAACGGGCTGCACAATAGGCGCGATCGGCGTGATGATCGTGGCCGCTTGGCCAACAAAACCGAGTCCGAACAACCCCCTCTTCCGCACCCTTCCTGGTTGCTTGTATAATAAATGATTTTTCATAATTATCTCCTGTTAATGGCTTTTGCACTTCGAACCGAACGTCGGGCGTCGACGACGGCGTGATGTGTGCTGACGCTCCTCTTCGCTATCCTGATACCAGGCGTCCTCCTTCTTGTCTAGGCAACGTTTTATCCTGTGATGGAGGATTCAAGGGGGAAAAAAAACACCAAACTCACGTTTTGCATTTCATCTTCCCGCAAATGATGAGCGACCGATCGACCTCTCGCGGAACACAATGGCAGACGATCGTGGCGGTCCATGATGAGCTCGTGGGGGAGTGCTAGAACCATACTTCGACCCTCTCCATCCCGGATCGGATCGAGATCATCCCAAAAGAAGAAAACCAAAATCGTGATCGGATCCGGGCGGCGGTGTGCGCGATGCTCTACATAAGCCATTGCCTTGATTCGGCGGCCATTGATTGGGCGTGAGATTTGGAAATGGGAATGTTTTGTGTAGCCCCCCCCCCCCAGGCCGCCGCCTCCCTCTCCACACTGACCTGCATAAATATTTGTAATTGTCCGAATAAACGTTATCGTTAGTGGAGGATCGTATCCTGGCCTGGCAAACGCGGTTTGATTTATGAAATGTGCTCGAGATCGATCACACGATAGCGCGCAGCTCGTTAACGAACAATCTACTAGCGCAGCGAAAGCACGAGATGATCATGGAGGTCAGGGATCGGCTAGCATCTTCAGAGATCTCTAGCAGGATCAGGTGCGCCTTTGGGAGAAGCGTGGAGATCGCACAAAAAAGGATACAAAAGCGATCGGTGCCAGGGTGTCGAAAAGAGGGTCCATTCTGACCTCCCTTACCTGCCTTAGAGGCTTCAAACCAACAATCAACCTCTTCGAAAATCTATCTCTCAACGAGATGGTCGTGTGGATGATCTCTCTAGATCCACTTGGACGAATGTTTGATACCGGATTGACATTCGATTTGGCGAAGTGGCTTTCAACGCTCCATTTTGTGATCCTGGCACATGGTTTTTAGCACATTCGCACCATTCGCTCCGCCCGCTATCAATTATCTCGCGATCAAACTCTAACGGCTGTTGATGAGTTCATTATGCAAAGCATTCAAATGTGAAGCGCCTTTGAGAGGACCCATTATGCTGCTGCAATGTGTGGCTCGTTGGCAAAGAAAACACAGTAATTTCATTATCGATCGATCGACCCCCCCCCCCCCCTGGGCACTCGATCGCTCGCGATCAAAAGTTCCGAAGCAGAAGGTCCGCTGTCACTCTGCACCTTGAAAGCAGCCAACTCATCTACTCCGCCAGCCCAGAATCGCTGCTCGATGATCGTGATGATCGTGATGATGATGAGGAGAAATTGGTTGTGGCAGCATTGTGCTGCCTTATTGGATGGACAATGCCGCCACACCATTATGCTTTTGGGACGCTGATGTTTGATGGACACTTTTTGACGATCGATCCTTCGCGAAGAAGGTTTTTGGTGTTGATAAGACATCAACAGTCCTGGCATCGAAGTGGCCACAACCACTACCTGGCGTAGCATCTGGCCGCCAGTGAAGCGCCAACAGAGAGAGAGAGAGAGAGAGAGAGAGAGAGAGAGAGAGAGAGAATAGACGCCATTGTTCGAATGAAATCCCTTTTGTTTCCTAGCACTTTGTGGTCCAACCTTCGAACGAGCTCTCCCGCTCTCTCACGCACGCACCGCGTCAATCATCCCCCCGGGGGGGGAGGAAGCTGCGTCAGGTATCGGCATCCAGCAGCCAGCCTGACCTGAACCTGCCCTGAAGGTGATTAATCGATTCGCCTCGACCGAGCCCGGTACGCAACGCAATATGGCGCAGCAGCACGCCCAGCCAGCACAGGGCACACCAGGAATGACTTGATCGAAACAAACCCGCTGCTGCTGCTTTGGGCCCGAAAAAGGGCCCACAGATCGGAGAATGATTCTAAATTTATGAAAAGCGTGAAAACGGCTCCGGATCCTCCGAGGGTTTTCGGTCGAATTCGGTGCCGTGCGTGTGGATGTGTGGATCGGTTTTCTCGCGTTCGATCGAGAAAAGGTCAATACTACGGGTGACTGCTGCATGGTGGGAACTACGAGCGCGTCTGTGAAGCGAATCGAACACTGACCGATCCGATCGAAGTGTAAATTTGATATATTCCCCTATAGTTTCCCGCACACTTTCACGCACTGTGACGAGTCGACGATCGCCACGATCACGATCATCTAGGAGCAGCAACACCAGATGATGATGATGATGATGGTATCTTCCGCATCAGCCGCGATCGCCGCGATCTCTGTGCGGTCATCAAACATCTGCCCGGCGCATACCATTAGCATGCCATTTGCGTTTACGTTTGCGATCATCGTACACATGCGCCGATCGATCGTGGTACACGTTCTCACCAGCTCCAGCCGATTGTCGAGCTGATCGTCGTCGGACAAACGTGGGGCTCCGGTGGGGCACATTAATCATTGGCCGAACGCGGCACTCAAATCTTTATGAAAAATCGTTTTCCACGCGGACGATCGATCGCGCGAGAAGTGCGGCCTGCGTCAAAGGGCGTCGGTCGAGGAGATTTCGATGCTGCGTCAGGAAAGAATCCCCCAAATCGAATACACATTTCGACTGGTGAGCCGTGAGTCCGAACCTGACATTCCAGGCAGAGGCCAGTTTCCGTGGCGTGGCGTAGCACCACCCCATTAATCGGTCAGCGAGCGAGCTGTGAGCAAATATTGAACGGCAAACTCAATATTTGTAACCTCCATTCCATTCGGAGCTCGCCTTCGAACGGGCTGCTTTCGGAGCACGGACATGATGGCGGCGGTTTCCTTGTTTGTAGTCTTGCGGCGTCCTCGTCACCGCCAATCCGCCAAAAAACGACTGACGGCGATCGGTCGGTCGCGCGCTAATGGATGCTGGCGTTGGTTGGCGATCAAGATAGGGCAGCAGCGATGCCGATGCCGAGTACCAAACGAAGAAATAGAGAAATCATGGACCATGCAGGTTGGACAGGTTACCAGGGACCGTCAGAGGTTCTCAATCCCTATCGCGACGACGCCACCGCAACACGCGTAGCGTTTTGTTTTCGTTTCATAATTAAATGCTTTTAATTTATTTCTTCAGATAGATCGATCGACCGATCACCAACAGCGGCAGCGGCAGCCCTGCTGCCAGTGGTCGAGGTCGAGCGGGAAAACTGGTTTCAGGCGCTTGGTGGCCACGGTCGATCCCGACGACAGGCTCTGGCGTTGTGGTGTGTGGCATGCGTGGTCCCAGCCATAATGGGATTTCCATTTCGAATCGAAATAGCGATGGTGATGCTGGTGATGGCCTCCCTTCGTTCTCTAACGACCCCCAGCGAGGGAGGGAGCGACATTTTAATCAGAAGAACGTCACTCGATCGCTCCGTAGCTCTCTCTCTCTTCAAACCTTTCTCTTCATCTTCGTGGGGAGAACTTTCCGGGAAGATTGATTCCAAGATATTAAAAGCAATCAACGTAATGACATTTTGGGAAGGGGAATGGGAATATTCTGTGGTTGACTGGTGGAGTATTTTTTTTTGGTTCTCTTGTCTTGTATCGTGGAATGCTCGCTTCACGGGCAGCGCTTTAATGAGCTGAGGAGCTGGTGAAGTGTTGAAGGAACATGATGTCCAGTGGACAGCATTTGAGGTCCAAGGGAGGGAGAAAGATGATCGAGAACGTTGAACCAGGAGGGTGGAGCGTGGCTAATGTCATTTCATTAGCATACATTCAACGAAAGCTGATGACGACTCTATTGGAGAGCTCATTAAAGGGAGAGAAGAATGGAGCTTTCCACGACATTATACATGGAACCCATTTTCCTTTGCCGATGACAACTCGATGATCGCGATCGCGATGCATTCCCAAGCCCCACCACACGGAGCTGATGGTGAAACTGGTACTGGCGTCGATTTGCCGACATGTCACAACACCAGCGGCCAACCAACGACCCTAATTTCGCACCAACCCCGTCTTGATGTTTCCGTTAGTTTCGTTGTTTCAGCGGCGATGGTTTCAGTTTCCAGCCCGCCAGCAAACATCGCAAAACAACATCGTGAAACATAAATCGGATTCCGATTAAAAGTGTGTTGTGGAAAGCGCTGGCCGGTGCAGAATGCCGATCCAGCAGGGCCCCAGCCAGCGGCGACACACCGATGGCCATCGACGAGCTCCCGACGACGCCGACGAGCCGCTGAAAGGGCAAGTTTCATAATATCCGGCGACGGCGCCGGTGACGGTGGTGCGGTGTGGTGGCGGTGCACTCTGGCACGGGGGTGCCGATGATGGTGACATAGGCGGGCACACAGCGCACAGACACGCACGCATACAGGCTCGCGCTTTCTCGCCAATCGATTGGATGCCGGCGAAAAATGTCGCTGTATTGGCAAGTGGAGAAAATTCGTTTAAACGAACTCAGGATCATTCTATTCACGAGATTATGCAGGCTTTCAGCTAGAATTTAACTTAAATACGGCTCCGTCCGTAAAGTATCAGCAAAAAGAGCTAGAATTTAAATAGAATTAGATCGCTAGGATCTAAGCACCTCTGAGAACTTTGGTTGGTGACAAGTACTGTAGCATAATTTGGCAGCAAGACTTCTTACTCTGGTGATAAGAGTATCTGAAGAAGTTTTGGAGTTGTTCCCATGATGTTAAAAGCTCGATGAAAGAACTTCAACAATTTGATTATAGGTTTTTAAGGTATTCTATGTTTGATCTAAGCATTCTTCCTCAATCCATTCCTGGAAGATTTACGAATGAAGTTCTCCATATCTGAATAAGTCAATGTTAGATTTTGATAAGTTTTTCAAACATTCACATTCACGTCACAATGATGATTGTTATTCGTAAATTGAGATCCGAATTCCTTTTTCATTTCTGAAGCATTTTAATCTCCAGTTCCAACCAGCTACAGCATGGGCATGGTATTTTGCTAGCACATTTTAGTGTTATCTTTAGAAATCTCTGTGAAGCCAAAGGAATTTCATTTCTTGGTTAAAATTCCAATCATAGTTTCAAAGTTATCAGTAGTTTAAAACATCACACTTTGGGCATTTTTCCATTCAATATCAACAAACTTCAAATATTAGCATATATCAACTATGTTCTGAGACATAAACAACAGCTGAGACGTACAGAAACTACAGATGCAAGCAGCATTTACTGACCGTACATCACTTTAAAAAAAAACCTAGGATTACTTCCATAGCATTTTATTGGCGTACTGTACGCTCTAAACGAAAATTTCTTATTGTTGCTCGTCTCACGAGATGGAGTCTAGCGTCGTTGCGGCAAGTGACAACAGCGCACCGATTTGTGACTATTACCGCTGGTAATGTTTCACCTGTTTCACCAAGCTTGGAGGCCTCCGAACGGAGAGAATACTATAAAAAAATCCCTGTAACAATCAACACTCAGACCGCTGGAACGCGCACAGACACAGCCACGGTCTTCTCGCCACGATAAACGCCCTAATTGGTAGCGCGCTTTTTGAAGCTTTGCTCGAACCGAAGAACAGTGAAAAAGGGAATAGAACCTGGCTAGAAATTTGTCTGTAAAATCTGTTACTGCTGCTGTCGCTGCTGGCAGTAAAACAATAAACGTTTATTGACGTTCCCTCGAACCCCTCGATGTGTCTGTCTCTCCCGTGCACATCGCCATCGGAATTTGCATCTTTTACAATCATCTCGGGCTGGAATGGCATTCACCTGTTTCTCTGATCTCTGGGGTCTCGGTACACGCGAAGGAGAACGGGTAAGCGCCTAGCAACGACAACAGGTTGTCTTTGGTGCCTGCCTGCCTGCCAATTGTTTCGTTCGGTACCTGAGGCAGAGACCATGATTTGATGTCTTCGACACAACGGCATCGAAGCAGATGCTGCTACTTATGTTCCTTCTGCTGCTGTAGAAGATGTTATTCAAATAATAAGATGGCTGCACAATGGATTGATCGAAATTCGGAATTGAATCATTGTGCAAAATGGCGCTGGGAGTGGCCACCATGTGCCATCCGACGGCCGCTTGGCCATTAAATCCTGTAATCGTGTGCAGAGCGTCAATCTGTTTGGCTTTTGTTTGGGTTTCATCTGGTTAATTTTTGTCTTCAATTTTTTCTTTCTTCCCTCTCCCAAACAGGTAAGCTGATTAAGTACATTCATGCCAACAATTGCCGCTTCGAAGATGCGCTCGTTGCTGTCTCAATCGAATGGTCTGCTGGCTGTCCGAGGAACACTGGAATGAAACGGTTCCAGCAACTCCAATCAAACCAATGTTTCCTGGACGGGGAGGCAGCTTCGAATGGCCGCGTCAGGTGGCTATGAAACGGCAAAGCAAGATGTCTTCGAGCAAACAGCAAAGGCCCCCTCCTCCGCTCCTCGCGCGCCTCCTTGGTGGGCCAAGTTATTTGGGACAAACGGTCTCTCAGCTTAATGCTGAGGCTGGCTGGTCTGGTCTGGTCTGGTCGCTGCGCCGCGCCGTGGCTTTGAAATGTGAGTCCAAATGGATCCAAGCATTTCATTATCATAAGCTGATAGGGCTGCGGGCTCTGCGTTATAAACGGTCCCCTCTATGCTGCCTATGCTGCTGCTGCTGCTGGCCAACCGTTTTGCAGGTGCTCAAGGAAGAGACAGAGAAAGAGGCGAAGGGGAGGACGTTGAGAGGATCAAATTAAAATGTTAGTTCCCGCGGCCAACCAACCACACCACCATAACCAGTTCTGTCTCTTTCGCGTGTGTCTGTGTGTCTGGAGATCGCGATCCATAGCGTTCTGGCATCATCGCAGACACGATCGTCGTCGTCGTTGTTGTTGTCGTCGTCGCGATCGGCTACATTTATTGCGAGACGAATGACAGGCGACAGGTAATATGAGCCTTTTCTTTTCTAGATTTTGCGTCGTCCTAAAACGTCTTGGCGCACACGGGGCCGTTCCGTGGCCATATCAGGCCTCCCAACTCCTCAGGCCCAGGGAAGCATTCCAGTTTAGAAGCGCATCGTGTGACCGTAACGAGCATGACTCGAGGCTCTCTCTCGAGAGAGTGAGTTCGCTCGAAAGGTCTTCTACGGCGAACTGCGCCCGGACCTGGATTTGCAAAAACAAAGCATCTCCTGCCCCTGCGCCCCCCGCAGGAGGGTGGTTCGCTGACTAATTCGTTCCGACAGGGTGCGCGCAATGGCCGCGAGAATGGCCGCAACCTCCTCCCGCCGTAGGTGGGCGCCACTGTTGCACAATCGGCACATTCTGCGGATCGTGCGCGAGTGCAACCGCGATCATCGTGATGCCATCAGCACCACGCTCTGTGACCGCGGCTCATATTACGCGCGGGATCAGAAACGGGAACGGCGAGGGCTCCGTAAGCATTATACAGAACCGGGCGAGGGGGGCGAGCGATTCGTGGAAAGCGCAGCTTGACCCAAACTGTCAGCAAGAAGCCGCACGCAGCGTTTTCGGCCAGAGATTGCGCGGTGGCTTGACCGATGATGGAATCCTTTTTGTCACTCTCCTTCCTCTCCAGCACTTTTAGCGGCTTTTAGCCTCTCAAAGATGATCTACGCCGCTTGGGATCTTGGCTGGAAAATCAACATTTTACAACCCAGTGCCGAACCCCTCGGGGCATACCGGGAGTGTTCCGAAATTCCGAGTGTCGTTTTTTTTTTGTTGTATATATTAATATTCTGAAAGCTTTTCTACTTTCCATAAATTAGCATCGAGCGCAACTCCGGGGCCGACTAATCACTCATGGAAAAGGTTGATAAAAATGGCCCGAAACTGGCTGCAATCACACAACACCACACCGTACACATTCCGCGAGCCGTTTTATGACCGAAACCACCTCCGTCTCTATGTCCGAACCAAGCAAGATCATTCGCCCCCTTTCATCGGATCGAGGGGTTCGTCGCTTGAAGTCTTTCGTTTCGTTTCGTTTTGTGGCCCAAAAACGGGGGAAGCTGCGCGATCACATCCCGCTCACACAGTCTCTCTTGCGCTCTTTCTATCTCTCTCCGTGTCTCTCTTCCTCTCTCTCTCTTTGGAATTGACTAATTAATTCCATTTTTGGATTCCATTTCGAAGCCAACACGAGCCGGGGCCATGGGAGTATCACCAAATGATGTTTCTTTCTTTTTTAATTCTTCTCGATCATGATTTGTGCCACACTGAGGCGGTGCAGAGGAGGAAAAAGGGAGAAAAAGAAGAAGAGTAGATTGGGGAGGTGGAGACTAACCACCCAGGCTGCAGGTGCCGCCGACACCGAACCGTAAATCGGCATAACACTTTGCACAACAAAACTGTCGCTGACGGAGCTTTGCATATTCCGATTCCCAGGAATTTTCCCTCCGTTGGTCGACCGAAAAGCAATCCATCAGACCGGCGACCCCGACGGGGGTGATTAAAGAACTCGTTCTACACGCGGATATAAAATGGAAATGCGAATATACACGCGCACAACACAACAACACATTATGCAGCCGATATCATGCTCGATCTCTAAGACGACGACGATCGACGACGGAGTCTCGGTGACTTATTTCGTCCCCATTTGCCCAGCGATCAGTCTTTTATCGAACGGATGGATGGCATGGATGGAAATCGGAAACCTTTAGCTAATTGCCTGGCAGGCCTGGACCCAGGTGATGGTTGTGTTGTGAAGAGGAGGAGGAGGACAAAGCGAAGCGACGTCGAGCACGATTTGCACAAATGCTCCCCGAAGCAGAAAAGCTCCCGCCAAAAACCGGTCATCTAATGGCGGACAATAGAAGCTGAAGCCGTTGTGGACGCTGCTGCTGTGGTGCTACCATTCGATGCCTCGAGGACCACAAGGGTGAAAATATTAATTTCGATTCTTTATGGCCGTCGTCAAATTAATAAATTGGTGTAAGGTTTCAACGCCACTCGGTTGCGCTTGACGCGGAACGCCTTGACACGCGGGGAGTCCTCTCCCACAGTCCCCTTCGCCAGATCGCGCGTTCTTCTCTGTTTTTTTTTTATTGCGTATTGCCCTGCGCGAGCGAGTCTCAAAGCGAGTGCCGCCACTCATTTGCGGTTCTGTCATCTCGCTCGACCTCACTCGCTCGATGATCACTTGGCCACTCGCTATCAGCCTGCGTTTCGTACTTTGCATACGTTAAAGTGGATTTGGGGTATTTCTTTTTCTTTTTTTTTTTTTTTGCTGCTGTTGTCCAACTCCAGCTTCAGCTCTTCTCAACCGAGCCCAACTCGCTGGTCCGCTGATGAGCGGCATTCCGAAGAATTTTAATTATCGTATCGGTTCCAGCACGCGAAACCTCCGCGCTAAGCTAAACACGTTTTCTGGTGGAAGGTGAAGGTCCTCGCGCGGCCGTTTAGCGATGGAGATTGTTTTGAAACATCTGGAATGCTATGGCTCCAAGGCAGGGCGCTGGCGAGAAGGCTTTTAGGCGTGATAAGAGCCCGCCATGCGGTCTGGAGGATAGTGAGACGCGAGGACAATGGAGTCAGCCAGTAATGCACTCGGCAGAGGTATGACATAAAGACACTTATGACTAGCAGTATCTTATCTGGGGTAGAGCGAACTCAAGCTCCTTATTTCGTACAGTGGCATGTCACTAATTCCTATGGAATGTACTCTCCATTGTTATTGTTTAAAAGTTAATTGAACCTTCCACTCATTTGTTCTGACATTCATCACCTTCTCAACGAAAAACACTTTTTACGCTTTTAAAATGGATGTAAGACAGAGAAAGATAAAATAACAGGTCTAAGAACAAAATTCTTTCCTTTTTTTCTTTCTTTTTTCTTTTACACTCCTTCAAACTATGCTCTACGCAGCTTAAGGATTCCATTAAATATAGATGACTATATTCTTACTGAAACAATTTGGACATGGTGTCGATTGTGATTCTTCATCCAGTGGAAAACGGGTTCTTTTGCATTGAAAATACTTGAAATGAACCTTTTTATTCCTACCTCAGTACCAAAGGCAAAAATATTGAAAAGTTCTTACGGTTTTCAACCTTTTTCAATTCTTGAGATGCTATTCATTTAGGTGATATTTATTTTCTTCGTCCAAATCATGTATACTTATAAAAACACCAATCATCAAACACGAGTGATGTTTAATGTTTCTACAAGTTGATCTATCGTTTGCATCAACCGTCCAGAAAAAGAAAATAACCTACCGAGTGCTCTCTTCGCTTCTAATTCATTTAAATAATTTTCGATTCAGTACAATTGTTGGGTGTGTTTTGTTATGCTAACTTTAATGCATATTCCTATTTCCTACTTAGCATAAAGAAAAAAAAACACATCTTCTGGCAAATGATGTTTCATTGACGCAACAGTTTATCGTTTTTGACTAAGAACGTTCCATTTTCGTTGTAAGGTTTCTACATCACAATGTAATACGATAAATCGATACCTAATACGTTTTGTAACATCTTTTTAAACGTTTAAACCAACTCCTTTTCGAATCGTATTGATTGTTTGTGAACTTTGTTGCGTTGCGTCCTCGTTTCGAAACATTTGTGGCTTTGCTGTTTCGATATTACCTAAGCTCTAACTTTCAAAAGAATCTCCCCAACTGTCGTAAAAACATTCCTAGAAACATACTGGACTTTATGGATGTTCTAATGCTAATCTACCGTCACCACACCGCATTAGCGTTCTTGGAACCAGTCCGTGTGAAGTACGGATCCGCAGCTCAACCACGGAGTACGTACAGTATGCCGTCATGTAGCTGTTTGCCAACGGCGAACAGCGATTAAATCCCCTTTCGAAGACGCAAACAAACCGACGTCGGTTTTGCGTCGATTTGCGTCGTCTTACCTACCAGAAGCAGATACCGCCACGAACTACCGTGGATGCGAACCGCTCGCTGTGGTCAATATTTAAATAGAAAGAGAGGGAGAGAGAGAGAGCGGGATGGAATGCAATCTAAGGTATCGTTCTCGATATCGGCTATGCTATCACAGCTTACCAGCCAGCCAGCCAACCAGCCAGCTTGAAGCTCAAACCCGATAACCGCCGTTTGCACATTTGCCAGCCTGGTCGCCCGGTGTTTGCTTAACGTGTTGCCGTGCGATCCCAGACCCACCCGGTCCAGGGCCAGTTTCCCGCGTAAACACCTTTGGTCGGATAAGGTTCTGGTTCGGCCAAACGGTTCCCCTTCGTGTGCTCGGAGTTTGCGACAACATACAGGACCATGGGTCAATATTTGTCAGCAGCGCGCAATGGCAAATGGGCACGAATCGCGCACATCAAGGGGGTCGATGACGCGCAGGAACTGTGGAACCCTTTTATCAACGGCACGGCGGTACCGAGCAAGCGATCGAACTCGATCTCGACCAATGGACCAGTGAACGATTGGCGTCATCAGCCAGTTCTCTCAATTGCTCCGCATTTTACCTGCCAACCCAATATCTCTAGGGATTCGTAGAAGATGCGCCAACCCTCGGCTCATCGGTAAACACCGCAACGAAGAGCAGCGATCGTCCAACCGGAGCCACGGAGTCAATCGCGCCCTTCGAAGCAAGCAAACGGAGACGCAAGGTCCCTAGGAAAGAAGCGAAGTGGTGGTGGTGGTGGTGAGGTGATCACCGCTTAAACGGAACGGATTTTATGAGGCTCTCGGTCGATCGACGCGGATTTACCTGAACGATCTCCCTGGACCCTGGTTCGTTCGTTCATCCCGTTCACCTTCTTCTTCGTCGGCCGAGAGGGAAAAGAAAATGAAAAAAAAGCTCATCGAAGGAGGAGAGCGAGAGAGAGAGAGAGGGAGGTGAAGGGACCGCGCAGACATGGTTGATGCTGGATCGCTTCTCGCCACCATCGCTTCACTCCCATGCTATGCGCTGTTGCTCCGCAGAAACCGGAATGTAATGTGACCCATTCCTTGGTGTGGCCTCTGTCTGTGTGTTGGTGGTGATGTTGACTTAATGTTTTTGTGTATCTTTTGTTTTCCCATTTGCTTCGCCGCGATCACCCGCCTTTCTGCCCCCCTTTTTGGCTTGTATTGGTGGTGATCACCGAAAGCTCTTCGTGATCTCGTGCGCGCGCGCCCCCTCGACGCGATCGCGATCGCGATCTCATGAAAGCTCATCTCGGAGAAGCGACACAGACATGGAAAGAGGGCTGCGCAGCCTCCACATGATCCGC
>NC_064877.1:56298146-56305646 GCF_943734665.1 Anopheles aquasalis
GCGTGCCTTAAGAGGTGCCGAAGTGATGGATTGCTGGAGTGTCCACGATGTCGCAGGGTCTTCTTTGCATAATTCACGCGCAACGAGGCGAGGTGGCGACCTCTCGAGCGTCTACGCTTTACGCTTTCTGGGTGCAGCTGGCCTAAAGGTTGGCCAACAAGTAAGGAAGTAACGCGATCGTGTTGCACCTTTATTGATTCTGACGACGACGGCGACGACGGCGACGACGATGTGATTGTGGCCACTTCACTTCAGGGTCACAACAGTATCCGTTCTTATCAGATCGAACTCGGCCGCTAATCCGTCGGTGGAGCAACGTGCGACACAAACACTCCAAGATCCTGCACACCGCTGCCTTTTAATTAAAAGTTCCGACTCAACAGCCACCCCTCGCTGCTTTGTGGTGGTGTCTCCTTTCCAACGGAATGGAACTTGCATCAACATCTTTCGCGATCCTCTGGCGAGGTGCAGCATCCAGAGGGAGGTTTCCCGGAGGGGGAGCTAGTTGCACAGACGGACAAATGCCATATTGGCGAGGCGAGCGCACGCGCTGCACACGAGCCGCGGGGCCCAACGGGGCAATTAGAACTGTTAGCTCGGGGTCGGTTGCGATCGCGGAACCGGTTTGCCAACTCCAAGTCAAGCCGGCCGCCATCTTGGAACTACTAGTTTGTGTTGCGGCTCCGTTGTCCTCACGTCCGCGAGTGCAATACGCGACGACAGAGAGAGAGAGAGAGAGAGAGAGAGATAGAAAGAAGCGATCGAGTGGTGGCCAACGATCACCTCGCCAGAAGTCACAACTCGGTGCTAGATTTGAGTTTCGTTCGTCCTTCACGGTCCATCATCATCGAGTCGAGAGGTGGCACCTTAGAAAGCGCTGCCCGGTGCCCTTCTCATCTTCACTTCATGTTCCTGGAGGGGGATCCATGTTGGGGAATGGACTTGGAATGACTTTCAAATGATCCCGGAGTGGCCGCGGTGCGTGATTGCGCGTTCTCTCGCGGCATTCAAAACTCGGGGAAGATCAGTTTTGAGCAGCATACAATCTCCTCCTTTTTATCTTCACTGTAGCGTAGTGTGATGAGGAGCACTGGAGGGTGATCGGGACAGGTTTCGATGAAGGAGAAGAAGGAGGCAGAGGACGCACGGTCAGCGGCAGTGGGATGACGACGAAATCTGTGCGCGCGAGGACCTCACGTCAGGTCAAGCCCGCGTTGCTGGACGTCTATGGTGGCAGGAGAGGAGAGCGGGGGGAAGCAATATTCTTGTTGGCTTCTTGGAAGACGGAGACCCCTAAAAGAGGAACACTAAAGCGACGAAGAGAGCGAAGGAATGGTAAATGGAAAAATGGGAATGGTGGAGGTCTAGGCCAAGGCTCTAAGAGTGCTATGCGCTATGCAGAAGCATAAGAAGAATCACAGATAGAAAGAAAGAAAGAGAGAGAGAAAGAGAGAGAGAGAGAGACGGAGAGAGCGAGAGAGAGAGAGCGAGATCTTTTGATGTCGGTTCCTCACGAGAAAACGCTTAGTAAAAGTGACCGAGACTGAGGCCGAGGTGAAAAGAAGGTGGCGTAGCGGACACAAGGAAGAGGGCCCTGCCTGGAGCGAATGGAAAGCCAAAGGAATGCGCCTCGGTCTATGCTGGATCTCTAGGAACGCACACATACACACGAGCACAAGCACGATCACGAGTCTAGGAGATGAAGCTGCTGCTCTCGCGCTCCGGTGATACTCGATCCTCCTCTCGATCTCGGCACGAGAGGAATGGAGGGAAGGGAAGAGAAGAGAAGCTGAGCCAGGTACCATCATCATCATCATCACCACCACCACGACACGGGGTCTTCGATCACAGGTACCCTTACCGAGAGGATCGAGAGACGTTGAGAGACGTGTTCGTTGGGCTGATGGCGAGCGGCATCTCGCTGTCTATCTATGTTGTCTGTATGTCTGTCTGTCTGCCTATGTGTTTGTGTCCGAGGCTCCGAGACCTTTGTCCGCTAAACTCTTGCGTTTTGCTTCTTGCGTGGCCTTTACACTGACCGTTGGTTGGTTGGCAGCCCAGCACGACCATCATGATGATGATGATGATGATGATGCAGAAATCGGATAAAGATGATCATCAGAAATGATTTTAATATTTCCAACATTATAGTTATGCTTCACCCTTCCGCCTCCTCCTCTTCGGTTCGAAAAGCGTTTAAGCGCACAACGGGCGCAATGGGGCGGTAAGAACGCGCGGTGTTGGGCATGCTGGGCGGCGAGCGATCGCGAAGCTCTCGAGAATGGAACACTCATTCTGGTTCGATTAATCGGGATGGGATAGGCGAATCAGAGATGCAGAGAGGGAGGCGCTGGCCTAGGTCAGAGTTTTAACGTTGGTGCGGTTTTCGGACGATCCGTAGTGCGATCGAGCGTTGATTAAACGAACCAACCAAGCAACCAAGCGTGGCTCGATGAGCTCTCCCATTGGACTGGAGTGAAACTGGAGAAAATGATTTAATTTGAATTTTTGTGGTTAGCTAGAAACGACGCTGATGGTGATGATGATGATGATGACTGGGTGGTTGGTGGTTGGTGATGACTAGGATGAGGAGATGTGTTCAATGTTCTGGCTCTGTAGCAGCAGCGCCCACAGGAGTGCAATGACTCTTCGTATTACCTTCCGTTAAGGCTCTCTAGTTGAGGAGACGTTTGCTCGATCACTTTGCTTCGCTGCTAATGCTTTGGAACGAAAGCATCCGGAAGGAGACAGAGAGAAAACGGAGAGAGAGACTGAATTGTCCTCGCATTATGATCCACGCCATGGTTTGTGCTCCACATACGCGGGCATCTCAAGCTTGGGCACTGTTTGGTAATAAGATATCAGAGTGAAAGCCATATAGAGCGCCTTTCGCGGAGGGGGGGGCCTTGGGCGTGCCTTATCAGATCATCACGAACGATCGGGGCATCGTTGCCGTTTCCCTTCGCGCCACATTCTGACCTGACTGGACGCTAATCAAAATATGTTTTCTGCTTTCTCTCTTTCTTCCTTATCTCGCAGGTAAGTCCACCGATGCCACGCAGGCATTGCTGCAATCAAACGGCACCCTCAGCACGGTTCGTGGGACCCCACGGCGTGAAGAAGGAAGAGGAAAAGAGCGCGCTCGAGGTCGTAAATTAGAGTAGCCCTATAAATCTGCCGTTCTCCGTGGCTCAAGTTTCCACCACCGCCAACCGTTTGAATCCTCAGTCAGTCTCCGAGTTGCAGTTGCTGAAGGTGCACTCTAGAGAGAAGGAGGAGGAGGAGGAGGAGGATGGGGGGGGAAGGTTTGGTCCACACACGATCACGATAAAAGTTCGTGCGGTTCGAGCACCACCGGAGCATCGTCGTGGTCGTGGCCGTGGTCGCAGTCTCGCAGGTCGTGGAGCAGATTCCACTCGAGCAGATAAGGCCTTGGAGGCAGAAGGACCAACACAAAGCAAGGAAGCAGAGAAAGGAACGAACGAGGAGAAGGAGATGGAGGAGAACACGAGTTATGCACCACAAAAGGGTTACGACACGGTTCTGGTGCTGCTGCTGCTGCTGCTGCGGTTTACCGATCCTCTCGAAATCGGCTGCATGGCCAAAGGGAGGCTGACCGGGAGGAGATTTCGTTATTTCTCCATTCCCCGCTGGACGCGAGGTCTTTAAGATTTACGGGATCCAGTTTGTGCTGACCGCGAGCGAGCGCTCTTGGGATAAACTTTTTAATCCAAGACCCAAGACACGCCAAGGAACTCGGTGCATTCGATGTGCCTTCAACGAGACTCGATGCTAGTGACACTCTGTTCCAGGACCTCTCTGCCCATGCTAATTATCGGTTGATTGTCTTTCCTTGTGAAGGTTCTTCTAATTGATCGATTTCTTCAAAACAAATCAGGGATTTCGAGAAATTCTTTGGCGTTTCTCAAACCAAAAAAAAACCACAGTCAGCGCTAAGGAGTTCCAGGAACGAGTTTCTCACTACAGATTGAACACTTTGAACTGTCGTGATACAGTTTCATTATCACCACGTAGCGACTGGCGCCAGCCGACTGGCGTCGTCGTCGTCTCCACTGGAACGTGACACTCGATCTTGCCGCGAGCTGCGTTCTGGTTTTTTGCACAGCTCCAGGCCGGCGCCTACCCAGACAGAGAGAACGAGGAAGAGCAACGGGTGATAAAAGAGGCGCGATGCAGAGGCCTCCCTAGAAGCGCCTAGAAGAGAGCGTGTGCGCGCGCTTGTTTGCTTGTTCATTTACCGAGCAGCAATTTACGCGGCGCACGCCACGATCGCCGCCCGACTTCGATGGTGCATCGGACGTGGAAAAAAAAGGGCGACGGGATGGGTGAGGAATAGTTCCCGGTTCTCGGCACCACGAGAGATGAGATCGATAAATCACGATCAGCTCCTCTGTTGTTGCACGATCACGAAAGGAAGAGAGAGAGAGAGAGTGAGCGATCACGCTCGCGAGTGAGACAGCGTATAGCAAGCTCATCCGAGACACGATGAGCATCGGAGAAGCTCAATCCCACCCCTCGACGGGTGGGTAAGGGAGTCGATCGATCACGAGCATGACCTTTGGAGCGCAGGGTGTTTTTTTTTATTCTTCTTCTTTTTGTTCGATCGCAAGCTGCAAAGTTCGTCGCTTTCCGTGGCGCACAAGTCACCGGGCCGAACCGAGCAACCGCTGGACGATGAAAAAGGATGCCCGGCGAAATGATCATTTTCAAAATGGCCGCCTGCGATGGTCGATGAGAGCGGTTTGCCGATCAAAACGGCCAGCATTGGCATTCCGTTTCCGAGCAAAGAAAAAAAAAACGCTGACCGATGGCCGGCGGGCGGGCGGTCGGGCGGGCGGGCGGGAACTTATCAGCTTCTTCCCTAACGCGCACGGCCACTTAACGTTTCTGCAATGTTTAAATGATCGTTAATCGGTTTCGCCATCGTCGCGCCGTTCCATTTCGTTCCGATTTTGGGAATCGGGAATTTCTCTCCCCCTCTCTCTCTCTCTCTCTCTTCGCGGTCTGTGCCATTCCGTTCCAATTGGGGGGGCCCTCTGGGGTCCAGTCATTTCACCACTCGCACCATCTCCACCTTCACGATGGAATGATCGCGATCGCATCGGTGCGGTCGATTGAAGCGTTCGCATGGAGAGCACGGGAGCAACCGTGACCGTTGCGCCGTTTGCCGTTCGATTTCGATCGCTTTGGTGGCCCCCAAAAACGGACCCCAAACTGAGAGCCACGCACACAGACGCAGGCGTGCGTACAGAAAAAAAAGGGTTTTAAATCTCCATCCCTCTCTCGTTCGCTCTCTCTCTCTCTCTCTCTCTCTCTCTCTCTCTCTCTCTCTCTCTCTTTTTCACTGATCATTCGTTGCGTTCGCTGGCCACTTCGGTTTCGATTCGAAAACATTCTTGCGTGTTTGTCTGTCCCCGATCAGCGGTCAGAGGAGCGAAGAAATTCGAGCTTCGAGCCTCTTGCGCTTCCCTCATTCGCGCGCACATTCCCTTTGGAGGAAGGTCCTCCCCAGCGTCCCCTGGCCACCGGTGTGCGTACGTCCGGGATCGGTATCTTTTTTCCAATTAATATCATTTTTGTTCGAACCGATTTCGATGACACAAAGCGCGGAAGAGAGAGAGAGAGAGAGAGAGTCAAGCGACATTCGACAATTGTGTAAAGGTCAGAAAGGATCGCAGTCCAGCAAGAGACCGAGAAGGAAGGAAGGAAGGAAGGAAGGAACACGATGAAGGTACTTCCCGAAAAAATAAAAACTGAAAGGAATCCCGGTGCCCAAGGTGGCTGGTTTGGTGGGTGTCTGCAGCTCCGATTACCACCGTACGTCAGTGACCTGTCGACGTGCCATTGACTTCGCTTCGAATTCGAATTCGCTTTTCGGTAAAATTCTGTTCTTTTGTTGCCCTTTTTGCTCTTGCCTGCTGGTTCGTCCTAATGAGCCGGTTAACATCTAAGGATCCAAGCGGTATTGGCCTTTTTTGGGGCCACCTCTTTCAAGGTGGAATTTGTTTGTGCGACAAGCTGTTCGTGCTCCTCGGAAAAATGTAAAGAAATGTGTCTTGTTCATGGGCATTCCAAGATTCTAATCGAAGCTTCAGTGGGCTGGTTGCATGCTCACCTCTTGGCACTGGCACATACCAACGCGACCTTCCGAGCGACGAGTAGCGAAGAACGATTACCGCCAACCGAGTTATCTGCGAGGGCGCGTAACGAATCACTAACTGCCCGGTTCGCCATCGCTAATTGTGTCTCTCGCTCTCTCTGGAGTGTAATAAACCACGAGGTGACCATCAGCAAGCGGAGCAATTGAGCAGCAAAATGGCGGATCGTGCGAGGCGGTGTTTCGAGAGACCACAAAGCATTCCAGCGTTCGAGCGCGCAACGTCCTGCTGAGGTATTGCCGAGGGCGAGGTTTATAATTTAAAATCGATCGATCGAGATCGAGATGCGGCTCGCTAGCTAAAAACACAAAAAATCGATCTCAATCCAATGATTACGCCTGAGCCTGCGTCTAGCCTCCTTGTACGGTTATCTGTTTAGCATAATATGTAAACCACCACCACCACCACCAACAGCACGAAGCACGAAGCCCGGAGCATCGTGATCTTCACCGTGGTGCGCTACGCCATGGGAAACTCCCACGCTCCGTGGTGTGGTGTGGGGTGGGTGTTATGGAAATGAGAAAACCGTGCAAGACAGACCACGACGTTCAGCGTCGAGTGTGTGGCGCACCCTCGCAGCAGCAGCAGTAGTAGTAGTAGAGGTAGTAGTAATGGAGAAGAAGAGGCCCTGGAGGTGTCTGAAGAGTAAAATTATAAACAAAATACACAAACGTGCAGCAAACGGGGGGAAGCAGCAAAAAAAAAACTTTACTTTTCTCGTCGATTTCACCGCTCGTCGATGGCGTTTAGGCGCGGGTTGATGGTTGGGGGGTCGGGGGGTTAACCGGTTGCAGAAGAGAGCGCCAAAGAGCGCGGAGTGTGTGCGCCGCCCGCTGTTGAATCATCTTCAATCTCTGTTGCGCAGCAGTGGAGTATAGGGCGCACACTTCAGGAAGAACTCTCGAAAGTGGTAAAGGCCCTGGTTTTGTGAGCAAACATCTTCTCTCGTTTGGGAAACCAAAAAGACACTTTTTTCGTTGCACAGATCGCTCGATCGTAGGTGGTCCACACGGTGCGTTGTATCTCAATTCGCTTTTCACGCCTTCTCGCCCCACACGCCATCAGCAACATCGGAGCAATAGATGAACCCTCTACTAGGGGCGCTTTGCTGCCAGACAATGCCATGTAGCGCGGATCAGCGCCACGCAGCATGATGCGTGGAGGCATTAGAGAGACTTTGAGGAAAAGCGCTCCAGCGCTCAGAGGAGCAGAAAAGGTGGTGGAAGAGATGGAGGTGACACAATGTTTCTCGCGCCCACTTCACTTTCTTTAAGCCCTCCACAAGTACTTGCGCGATCGCGACACTAGAGAGACAGCAACC
>NC_064877.1:56310646-56318146 GCF_943734665.1 Anopheles aquasalis
TACAAAGTAGCTTTTTGGGGGCCTCCAGCATCACCTGTCGCCGTTCCTGGGTCGAATGGTGGTCAAAAATAGGAGGAATCTTAAGGGAAGAGGGAGGACATTAACTTCTCACCAGCATCACCAGCAGCGCCATTAAAATGAGGTTTTTTGGGGAGAATGTGGAGAGATCTCTCGGGGAGCGAGTTGTTTAATGAGTGAACACTTTTCCAGTGAAGTCGATGTCTCTACTTCGACAAAAAGACGAACAGAAAGTGAGAGAGAGAGAAAAAGAGAGACGTAAAAATGCATCCCCCGGAAAAAAATCTGATCTTGAGCACGATCGCCACGATACTACTAGCGATGGAGAGGAATAAACGGTTTTGAGAAAACAAAAAGAACATATTCATACCAACACACATGCGCGGGTCTCAAAATGACGCAGCTCACAACGCGTTCCGACTGTAAAGACGTAAAGTTTATGCCCAGCTGGCTTTTGCTTTTTTCTTTGGCTTTTTACAACTCTCACCTACCCTCCGAGAGCCCCCCCTCCGGCTTTGGAAGTCCGTGACAACAACAACCCTTGGCGCGCATACCGTGGACTCGTCTCAATCGAGCGATGGAACGATGGAATATTGATTTTTCTCGCTTTCCCCCAAAAGTGGTGGCCAAAAAGTGTGACGGTGTAGCATGGCCATGGCATGGCATCATCGTCATTGACGCCACGGAAGCGCCACTTATGCAACCGACTCAAACCGACGACACAAACGCCATATTGTGTTCCGTTTTCCGGGAGAGAATCCTTGCTGGCGACCGTAAACAAAGTAAACAAAAATGGCGGGGGGGGCCCTGATGGGAGTTTTTTGCTTATTACTTTTCCCTTCAGAAGGAAGACGGATTGCATCCCAGCGCGGCCACATAAAACGCCCCAAAAATCACGATCCGCACCGTGCACCGTCGCCGAGGTCATTACTTTGCCAACGAAGTGGAGTGGAGTGTCGTGTCTTGTGTCGTGTCTCGTGTGTCGTGTGTGTGCGAGTTCTCCTCCAAACACAGACACACAAACAGAGAGAGAGAGAGAGAAATTTATGCCATCAATCTGTGGCCACGGATCCATCCAGCATTCCTGGCGGTGCTGGCCGCGGCTGGAGCATCGACCATCACCATATGGACCATCGTCATCCATCATCCATTCTCACCACGCGGAGTGTCCGGGTGTGTGCTGGTCATCTTTGTTCCCTTCCTTTCCTTCCCCTCTTCTCGGAGCTTCGGGACACTTCAGCATCCAGCATCCAGCGCAGCGCAGAGCGGGAACATTAACGATCGTTGCCCGCGCAGAAGAAGAAGGTTTGAGGTTGTAAACGTTTAGCGGTTGGAGGCCGTAGGTTCCCCCGTGACCCCCCCCCCCCCTCCTCTTCGTGGACTGACGTACTCACGCGTACAAGCAAGCGCGCGCCTGGTTTGGTGTGAAGGCCACGCGGCGGCGGCGATGAAGATGATGATGGTGCCGCGCCGATGACGCGGATGCTTCCAAGCTCCGCTCGGTTGTGCTGGGATCCACTGTGGTTTTTTTTTTGAGTGGAAAGGGTAGGTAAGGTAGGGAGGAGGGGCAAGAGAATAAGATGCTTTGCTTGGAACTCGAACGATCTAACTGTGCTTCTTCGTTCGTTCGTTCGTTCGTTCGCTCAATGCTTGGCTCGTTAGGCTGAACAAGTCATAAAAGTAACACCGAATTTCGTGGTGGAATGGACGGCCTGAGATCGCTCGACTGCTAACCGTTGGAAAGCATTTCTCCGTAGAAAGTGTGAAACGGCCATCGCTGAGCGACGAGCGCCAGATGGTTAAGCGGACGCTTCCTTCACCTTCACGTCCACAAGCGAACCGTTTTCTAATGAACGCTCCATACTCCATTGCCCTTCGTGATCGCAGGGGAACAAGGGAGTTGCCAGGGGGGGTACCTTCCACCCACCACGTGGACGTGTGGACAACCGCGTAGATCACTCTCGTGCGGCCGCGCTCTCTCTCTCTCTCTCCAGCAGCAGCAGCAGCACCGCAGAGCTTGACCAGAGCGCTTTGTCGCTGCTTGCGCAATCCGAACCCACGAATCCCGTGCCGTGTCGTGGCCATTGTTTGGTGGCCATGTGGCTGGCTAGTGATCCACTTGCGCCTTTGGGTGACGATGCCACCAAAAAAGAAGCCCAAAAAGTTGTGTGGTCGCGTGGCCGAAAAAGTTTCGTGTGGGATCCGCGCGGAGGCAGCCGAAAACTCCCCGCGCGCGCGGGCACGCGCACGCACCTCCCACGTCTCATTTAGGGCGCGTAGGTGGGGTGGGAGGGTCCAGGCACACACATATACACCCAGGTGGTCACGCAAAAGCTTCCACTAAATGGCCGCATTGATTTGACGGTTTTCGCTCGTTAGTGCTTGATTCACTTGTTCTCCGTTAAGACCGCCATCGCCAACGTGTGGAACCGGTTCCGGGGACACTCTGATTGGAAAAGTGAAACTCCTCTGCGGGTGGGGGGGGGGGGGGGGGGTGAGAGAGCGCCACGATGATCTGTCGCGTACTCGCATAATGTCGCTGCTCGAGATGCGCGTCTCGAGAATCGCACAACCCCCCACCCCCCGGGGAGTGCTGGACCGGCTGAAGTCCGAGTGGCCAAACAGGTTAAAACGGTGGCCACACGGTCGGTCCGCCAGTTGACGTGCGATTAATATTAATTTATGTAATCACTCCCGTACCAGCAACCGATCCATCCAATCGTTTGGAATGTGTGTAAAGAGCGCAGAGCGAGAGGCGCCCCGGGATGATGACGCACCGGACGAGGACAGAATCGGCAGGTGATCGAGAGGAGACGGAACCAATGTGGGCCACTGGCCGGTCACCCTCCTGGAGGCTCGTGCCAGGGTCCAATTTATAAAAATTAAATCACTCACCGTGCTGGCGGCGACGATGCTGGTTCCGTTTGCAGGTCCTGGCCGCGAGAAAGACAGCGAGAGAGAGCCCTTTGGCACGCGCCGCCATTCACTCGATCGGTCGCGATGTAATTACGCGGCCGGTGCGGTTCATGCTGTAGCATAAATTGAAATCCACCGAGCACGCAACCTCCGCGAGCTGCGAGCCAACCGTTTCTTCACTAATTATTGTACCCGCGCGCGCGCTCTCTCTCTCTCTCTGACTCTTGTTGATCCCTCACGAAGACTCGCTCGGTTGACAGTTGGGAGCGCAGTAAATGGGACGCATTCCGAGGCCCCAATCGCCGATGCTCCAATGTCCACTTTTCAATCGATTGATTGTAGATGCTGCGGCTGTGGTCAGTGTAACCGTTGGCCAAGCGTGCGTGACGTCGTTCATTCTCCGAAAGTCCGCTCGAAATGGTCCAATCAAGCGCGTTACAGTAACGGTTCGATGGGAATGTCGTTCACAGTTGTTGCCGTGTCACGATCGTTGACGGTGGTCGTGATCGAGGTGAAAGCAGGAAGAGCGTGCACGATCTGTGTGATTCACTTGCGAATATGTAGTAGCTGAGCACCAGCTCTATACAGAAAAGTACAGTTGGTGTTTGTAGGAACACTTGCTAAGCGTCGAAATGCCAAATAGCTAAGATTCGTTGATTTTTTTTTAAATTTCACCATGTTGTTAATGTTTGAGATAGATTATTTTAAGTCAGTTTAGGTCAAGATTTTACTACAATGGCTTCTGTCGATCGCTGAAAAAAGTTGATCCTGAATTAAGGACTCTCGGATTGCTACTGATTGCTAAACTTTTATTCCGCGTTCTCTTCTTTTAGTATTTATCTGTTGTTCTCGATTTGAAGAAAATCATTGTTTGATAGAAATAAACGCGAGTGTACATGGATACAATTAAAATGGGCTTTTGGCACAGATTTTATTTAATAGGACAGTAATCTGAAATGGATTTTCACTTAACTGCACACTGTAATGGATAGTTTGTTAACATCTTTGGAATATACAGTGCCTTACGTACCACCTTCTATCATTTTCTTGTCCAAGCAATGCACATGCAACTGATCTGCTTTCTTTCGCTTTTCCAAGATAAGGAAACATTTGTTTATTCGGACGGAGTTCATGTGCAGGGCCGATAGAACTGCCGAAAAGAGGTTGAACTTATGTTGCAGACGAGTCTGAGCACGAATATTTAATTTAATTTAATTTATTTCGTACTACTTGTTTGCTTAAAGCTAGACAAGGATCACTTAAAACTAGAGAGAGAATGGAGTGAGGAAAACACAGCATCAAAAGAAAAAGAAACAAGATAAAAAATATTAAAGATATGATAAAAGAATCTTTTGTGCTGGCCTTTAGGTTTCCAAGTTGGTTCGTCGTTAGTATATGCTTTTGAGGGTTAAAAGACAATGTTGCTATCATGGCATTGCACCGTCAGATCCATCGATCGCATCATCATCCGAACCGAAGATCTGGAATCCTCCCTCGCCACTCTCGGGGTGGTCGCGATCGATCTCGCGCGAGGTGCGAACCAATAACATTACCATAACGGCGGTTCCTCGGCGTGTAACGCGTAACGCATCTCCGCCAGCTGATTTACTGGATTGACGCTTTCCCCCTTACAAGGCAACCGCACACCGAGTGTGCTCTTCCCTGGTGCTGCTGCTGCTGCAGACGTCGTCGCGTTTGTCGCGTCGCAACTTGCATTAAATCAGTTTTATGTCGCCTCGCCGTGGAGTGGCCGCGTGAAGCACTTTAAATTAACCGCCGGCCACATAAATCCGGCGTCGTCCGGCTAATCCGATTAGCAGGCGAGTAATCGGACCTCTCTCGATTGTTTGCTCCACTCCCGCACACCCTCGGACTAGGGTGGATTTTTGGGGGGGGAGGCTCGGATGGACGATCGCGGAGTAGTAAATGGGTGGTTGTATCGATTTCGATACCATGGCGAGAGAGAGAGAGAGGATGGATGGCTATTGAAAAGCTTTTAAAACCTCCTCCAAACCGGGCGGGACACCAAATATGGCGCACCAGCAGCACCCTCGCACTGCCCACACTGCTGAGCAGCAGAAGCGGTGCGGTGCGAAAGCGAGAGTTTGGATTAATTTTAATTTCCAAAAGCAAACCATCATGGCCGACGATGGCCACTCCGGTCCAGGTCCAGAATACTTTGTGGAGGCGTCTGTGCTGTCCAGGTCCCCGGTGTCAGGTCAGGTTAAGGTGCCGAAGGTACAGATCCTAGAGGACAGAGAGGATTACACTGACCTCTTGTGGCCACGCATCGGGGAAACAGTTGGTCAAACAGAGGTGTGGACGTCGACATTGTTGACGGGGAACGACAGGGTACACCGTGGTTGCGCCCCTTTAGAGTAGGTCGATGGACTTCCTCTAGTGCCCTCTCCCCCCGCGCCGAACAGATCGCGATCAGCTAAGCCACGTACATGACAAACCCATTTTATGGGACAAACGCTGGCCAAATGCAAACAGCCCTCGAGGCGCGTTACCTTTGTCTCTTTCTCTCTCTTTTCCTGTGTCTGGTTTTGTGGAGATTAGTCGCTTGTTGTTTGGTGGCTCGCATTCGTGGTCTATTTCTTGTTTCCCTTGTTTCCCTTTACGATCCCAAACGGTTCTCGCCCGACTCGCCACGCCGCCGACGAGGTGTACGGTCAGGAATCTCTGGTCTGGTCTGGTGCTGGTGCTGTTGTGGACGTGTTTATCGTAAGAATGTACGTGGATGCGAAGTTCTGGGTGGCGATGATGTCTCTCTCGCTATTGTGTCGCCCTGCCGCTAAGGCGCTGGCCACACCCGGTCCTACAGCCGGTCGTTTCATTATACATTCATATAACGAACGTGCGCTACATCAGCAAACGTCTGAACTTGCGAGCTTGTAAACACCCATTTCTTGGGGCAGACTCGAGGGATGTTTTTTTTGCAGAGCATTCTCCACCGTTAGAAACTAGTAGGCGCTGTTGGAATTCGAGGTTTCCAGGGGCATTGCGATCGATCGTACGATCTGTCACTCTCTAGTGGACGCTCTTTTAGCTGATCTGGCACAAACCACCGTGCAGCTGTCAGCACAGGAAGTTGATGGTGTCGAAAGGTACCGAGAGCGCAGATCAATAATGTATAATGTATTGGGCTTGCAATGGCATCAAAGAAACGTTCAAATTCCTTGCAACAACCAACAGTGTTGCCAGTTCGAACAGGCTCCCTTGAGGATCAATCTGAGTCGTTGGAATGGGAATGAATTTGCTGGTCCCGCACGTGCTGGCGTTTGATGTTTCATAAATATTGATTGGAGTGCCGAGGCTGTCACAATCGTATCGGATCGCCATTAATTGATTGATTCTCACCCTTCTCCTCCCTCTCTCTCTCTCTCTCTCTCCCTACAGTTTGCATTGGCACGAATGGACGGATGTCGGTGCCATCGAACCGCGAGTATCACTACAAGAATCTGCGCGATCGGTACACCAACTGTACGTACGTGGACGGTAATCTGGAGATCACCTGGATACAGAACAGTTCCTACGACCTGGGCTTCCTGCAGCACATCCGTGAGGTGACGGGCTACGTGCTGATCAGCCACGTCGACATACCGCAGGTCATCCTGCCCCGGCTGCAGATCATCCGTGGTCGGACCACCTTCAAGCTGAACAAGTGGGACGACGAGTTCGGTCTGTTTGTGTCGTTCTCGCAGATGAACACGCTGGAGATGCCGGCCTTGCGGGACATTCTCAGTGGTTCGGCGGGCATCTTCAACAACTACAACCTGTGCCACGTGCGCACGATCAACTGGGAGGAGATACTGTCCGATCCGCAGGCCAACATTCGGTACACGTTCAACTTTACGTCGCCCGAGCGCGAATGTCCACCGTGCCATCATTCGTGCGAGGTCGGCTGTTGGGGCGAAGGTGCGCACAATTGCCAGAAGTTCAGCAAACTGAACTGCTCGCCCCAGTGCTCCCAGGGCCGTTGCTTTGGGTCGAAGCCACGCGAATGTTGCCATCTGTTCTGCGCCGGTGGTTGCACTGGTCCAACTCAGGAAGACTGTCTCGCTTGTAAGAACTTTTACGACGATGGCGAATGCAAACAGGAGTGTCCTCCGATGCAGCGGTAAGTACATGGATTTAGAAGAACTTAAGAGCGTTTGGAAATTAATTTGATAATTTGATTAATTTGCTACAGCTACAATCCAATCAACTACCTCTGGGAACCGAATCCCGATGGCAAGTACGCGTACGGTGCGACCTGTGTCCGGAACTGTCCGGAGCATCTGCTGAAGGATAATGGGGCGTGCGTGCGGACGTGTCCCCCGAACAAGACACCGCAGAACGGTGAATGCGTACCGTGTAATGGAGCGTGCCCCAAGACCTGCCAGGGCGAGGGAGTCGTCCATTCGGACAACATTGGCAAATACAAAGACTGCACCATTATCGAGGGTTCACTGGAGATCCTCGACCAAACGTTCACCGGTTACCAGCAGGTGTTTTCGAATTTCTCGTTCGGTCCACGCTACATCAAGATCCATCCCGATCGACTGGAGGTGTTCTCGACGG
>NC_064877.1:56325646-56388146 GCF_943734665.1 Anopheles aquasalis
ATAGTTTAGGTGAATCACTTCGACGTTGCCACCCTGTATGTAGACATTGTAAACTTGTGTAGACTTAGGGTTTGGGTAGTATAAGTGATAGTTAATAATTGTATACGCGTATTATTTTAAATAAAGAAAATGTCTGAAATGTAAATCACATCCAACCAGACGTATAATTATATGTTAGTGTGGTAAACGACACATACACGTGCGACGTTTTATGCACAAATATCAGCCGTTCGTGAGCATATTTGTATCAATTAAAATGTCGCAGATTTTGCCACGTGTAGTACCGATCAGGATACGCAAGCAGATTAGACTCCACGATTTGATTCACCTTTTTTCGGATAACTTTCGTGTTTTACAGGTGCAAGAATGTTTCTCATTGTCGTACGATAATGGCAGACCTTGGCATGAATTGATATTTTTTAATTTTTCCCTAACTTTGGCCGTTTTTCCTGTTGCACCACAGCTAAGAAACAGCCGGCACCCGACGGGCAAATCCCATACAGCAGGTTTGCTTCACTGTTCTGCTGTCGCGATTTATGACAATTCTGCTACGGAACCCCTTAAAGTGTTGTTATCACAGTCGCAGATACGACTTTCCCCAGCGTAAAGATAATTCACATAATCGAACTGTGTCGACATTTGTACGATTGTCGCGTTTGCAATTTCAGATAAAGAGGCACCAAATCGTGGGTTATCGCCGGCTTTTGTGAACCGTATCGTTGAAAGAAACTCGTCATCTTACTGAAGCTGGGCAGCTGTTATGTCATACTCTGAAACCTGCTAAATATATACTCTGACCAAAAGAAAACGCCAGCATGGGTTGTATGTTTACATTATAATTCAAAATTCTATCGATATAAGAAACATTTGATTGTTTTATTCAATCAAGTGCGCTCCCCTATTTCCTTCCCTTCATAGGGTGTCATGGTTGATAACGATAACTCATGGTACCTTATCATAACCGATAATGATTATCTTGCTCTTAAAGTTATTGCTAATACTAGCGAAAGCATCAATAGCTGAACCTGCGTTTATGATAAACTTCTATCAAAAATCTTTCTTGGAAGCTCCTACCATTAGCAGAATCCATTTGATAGCTGGTTTGATAATAAATTTTGTGAAATAAGATATGAGTATAACACTGAGCTACCAAGAGATATGAACAGTTTGCCACCCCGCAGTCACAAGCAACTCGTTGTAAGAAACAGTTCGACAGCAAAGTGTAGTTAGTAAGTTCGTAAAATCGTTTAATGAACAGTTTTCGTTCATAATGAAATCATTAGATATGGTTACACCATAGTTTGGAAAATTAAGGTGTCAATGTGAGGAATAATTTAAAATAAGAACTGCATTAACAAAATAATGGCCAACAGAAGTGTATCCCCATCAATTGCATTCATTTTGATTTTAATTGGGCTCGTGCAAGCGTCAGTCGAAATTGGTAAGTTACACTTGACATGTTTAGTTTGCTCAAACACTTAACAAATCCAGAGTCATAGGTATTTTTCGGATTATTATATGAGTGACGATTTTTTTCCTACTCAAGCACGAGGATGAGCAACGTAGTGAAGTATTTGTTTGAGCTCATTTTCGATTTAGGATGCGTTTTGATTAACTAAAACTTTTTGATTCAAATTTCGATGCGAGTACAATGGGTGTTACAAACCAAGTAGGACCCAAGTAACATAGTTGCATTACTTTCGGGCGATTGCGACGGAATCGGACCTCTCATCCTGTATCATGCTCACTCTTTTTCACGCGTACATGAAGGATTGGAACGCAACACGAGGATTGCCCCGTTTCTTCCCTTCTCCCAACTTTTCCCCCGAAAGTAATGCAACTATGCTACTCGGGTTAGGAGTAAAACGGCAATAAAATACGAACGGATGCATTATTTTACGGTATCGACCGTTTATTGTATTAGTACACTTGTGACTAGTATACACATAAAATTTGGTTTAGATACGTGGGTAATTGTGAGTGCTATGTGCCAAAATGTGAGTAATCGTCAGATTTCAGCTGTTTTAAGCTAGACATTCGTATAACCGCAGTGAAAGAAAATATATATTTCGCCAAAATCGTTACAATGTATTCAATTGTTGTAATTTTTGTTCAATAGTAGATCTATTCCAGATTATTTAATGGTTTAGAATTGCTATTTTTGATAAACGGCAATTCTAATCGCTCTATTGTTTCAATTATCGGTATGTATGGGAAATCCATCCGTAATTTCCAGAAATTGACAATCTTTTGGGCAAATTAAAGGAAATATGGATGGATCAGCAATAACCAGTCGTATTTTGTACATAACGGAGCATAAACAAATCATAAATTTGGGAGAAAACTCAAAGCAAAGCCAAAGTTGATTAATACCCAAAACGACCACCGGCTCATTTACCATAAATTTGGTAACGTAGGTAAAATAAAAGCAAAATGAAGTACTTTTTAAAGCAATTCAGTAATTTCTTGATAATTTGGATGGATAGAGCCGTTATTGGTATGATTTGAACCATGAGGAACCCACCATAGCACATCGTAAGTTCAAAGCAAAAAATCGTTGGTGAGGGTTTGGTGTCGAGTGTAACTTGCTCATCACATACAGCTTTCCACTTTTTTAATTTCAACTCAAATGATTTCAGGGATGTCAAAGGAAACTTTGGAAAACAGTTTTTATTCATCTAACGGGGATTAAAGCCTTTTATTACCGGACAATAACACATCAGTTAATTTTCGCCAACAATTAAATGCATGGTTTGGAGACAAGAACATCCCTTTAACCAAGTGTCCGGCATGCATTTCTTATTGCAAGTGCATAAAAAACTTTTCGGGTATGTTATTTGGATTGGTTTCGTATAAAAATCGGTAAATTAAAAATAATTCGAGTTTAAGTCAGTCCATTGACGACTGTTCGAGTGAAATTAAATAGAAAACACGTTAAATCTAATCGGAACCTATGGCAAATTACAGTTTTGGATTTGATAGAAATACAGGCAGTAATAAAAAATACCAACTTGCACATTGCTTCGAAAAACTATTCGAAACATCAATTTTTTATAAGGTGCAGCCATACGAATGTCCATGTGAAATTTTAAATTTTCCTCATATTTTCTCGAAAACAAGTCCTACACGTTTTTTTCGTCAATATGTGTTGTAAACAAAGACAAAATAAACCGTTAGTATCATTCCAAATGAAAAAAGAATGGCTAGTTTGAGAGCTAGTTCAGAATCCTCGAAAAAACTACCTGCGGCTATACGAAAGTTTACGACTGTATTCCCGGGTGAGTGTCTCCAGCGAATGCACAGCCGAGGCAGTCAGAGTTGATGAGCGTCATTACGCGATACGCCGTGAAATGATTCGCCCGCACCAGGTCACTGCTTGAAACAGTATTTTTTACTCTTAAGCGGCTCATAGACGCTCAATTTTATTTAGCAATATTTTGGATACATCAATTGCGTCGAATTGTCGTTTTATTTATATATATGGGCAACATTGACCTAGTCCTCAATGTTTCATCAACCAGGGCCACAGACGCATCGTGTTCGTCGCTGTGGCCCACAGACGACACCAATATTCAGCGTCCTCAATATATTTTCAGCTGGCTGAAAATCTTCAACTTTTTTGATATAAGCTTCAGTGTAGCCCACACACGATAAATATATTGGTGTCAATCAACTTGCATGCAAGTATTGGCAAATAAAGTTGAGCGTCTATGGGCCGCTTAAATGTTTTTAAACTGCAATATTTGGTCATTTTTCAAAATCTATTGTATCCATAGGTATTCCAATGATAGCACAAAATAGTAGAACCAAAAATAATACAAAGAAAATGCAAAAGGAATATAATTGCAAGGAATTGGTTAATTATAATAGAATTCATTTAAAAATAGCTGGCCAAGAAAATAGGTAAATCACTGAATAGGGCCAACATTAATTAACTAACTCGGTTTTCTTTTGCTAATATCAAAAGTCTATAGTATATTTTCAACATTAGTCAGTATACAATGTATCCCTCATTTTTTTGAAGAACTTTATGCACTCTTCTAGGCATTGAATCGACCGAATCGTGACAAGTTTTCACTGGAATGAAAGACCATTCCAGCTGCACTTTTTCCACTATTCATGTCTGTTTCAAAAATGTTATCCAACTAACTTTTTCTTAAAGGTATTACACAAGTTTCCAATTGGATTTAGGTCAGTATATTGGCATGGCCAAAACAAAACTGACACATTATTTCCAACAAAACATGATTTCATATGTTTTGATATATGGTTTGGATCGTTGTCATGTGGAAATACCCATCTTAGAGGCATGATTTCTTCTGCGTGAGGTAGCATTACCTCTTCCATAATTGAATTATACTCAACAGCATTGCGCCCTTTATTTTGAAAATGGGGACCAACACCAATCCGCGAAAAACATCCCCAAAATCATGATCCTTCCTCCAACATGTTTTACATTTTTTTTGTGAAGCGAGGAATTCTTTGCCAACAGGTAGTCGTACATTGCGCTGAGAGTCCTAACTAAATAAATTTATTTTAGTATCGATGCTCCATAAACTTTTACGCCACTTTTTGCTACCTTCAGTACCTTGCCAATAACGATATTGATCTGCACACAGTTTCCTCATCTGCAATTTTTTTTGCACAACAGTGGCACTTTTCGTGCAATTCGTCCTGGTAGATTAGCCTCTTGTAGCCGCTTACGAAAGGTTTTTAGACTAATAATATCGTTTATTACCTATTTACGTTTATCGTTACCTATTTATTTGGCCATAAGTGTAAGTTAATAAGTCTAAATTCATTTGCTGTCTGAGTCAAGCATTCATCCACGCGGCTATACTTTCGTAATTACATTAGTCATAAATCATAGATTGATAAGGTTTAGCTAAGATAAGATTAGCTAAAACGAAAGAAACTTTAGCTAAAACGAAAGAAAGACGCCAGTGGAGTGTGCATACGTTTAGTCTCCTTGAATCGTATCGGAACTAACATTCTCGATTGAAAGTGTACTGCGTTGACCGAACAAATTCAGATTAACAGGGGCTAAGCCGGGGATACATGAAGCGTAAACTATAGTGTAAACGCAGAATGTAATGCCAAAAAGTTTTCGCTTTGTGTGGCAGGCATGATCGCATAAAAGATTATACCGAACGTCAACTACAATTCTATTCAAGCACCTGCAATTACATTATGCAATTACATTCAATGAAATGTGTTTTTAGCCACAAAAAACATAAATCGACGAGATAAGTTGATTTCTTACCATTTTTTCATATATTTTAAGATGTTGTATATTAGTGATTGTAGAACATTCAACTCTTCATATCGCTACACTTCATGTTGGTGCTAAGTTTACGCTTGCTTTTACACTCGGTTTTACGCTCCGTAGGCCTATAAACTTTTTGACATAAGCATCATCTTTTTGGCATTACACTCTGAGTTTATACTAGAGTATACGCTTCGTCTATCCCTGGCTCTACTCTTGCAAATTATAGTGTAGAGCACATAAAGTGCAGTCCTACCATCGGAATATCGCTATAAAATTATTTGCAAATTAGCGTTACCTTGATTTCTGTTTTTATATAATAGTGCACAGAAAATCTTCATGCCGCAATAGGAAATGAATTTCAAAAACGTCTAGCTATAATTTTCGCTATCATGTCAATAGTTTATGCGCCGCTCAAGGATAACGGTGAGAATTCGGTCCAGTTCAGTTTGAGTCGCTTTGATTAGTCATATGTTTCGTTGATTAGATTACTTAGTTACAGGTGCTAAGAATGACAAGGAAAACCGAGTGTGTTGAACTTTAAAAGGTCTTATCATGAATTGAAATGCTTTGTGGAACCTTATTTACTTATTGTTATAATAGGTCAGTTTGTGATTCCAAACTCGCAACCATTTATGGTTGGACGAACAAACCATTTAAATGGTTGGATCTGAAGTTTGTAAACAAAGATCTGTTGAAATAATCCAAGTTATCCTTTTTCGTCTGTCCGGGTCGGAAGCCAGTAACACACTGCCACTGACTTGTTTATTAACTAAAGTGTGGGAACTGCATAGTTGACAATTTTGGAATGGCGATCGCAGACGGTGTCCGATGACGTCGCTACTGATCGACTGATCGTTGGTGCCGTTGCTTTGCTGGCGTTGCTGCTGGCGTAGCGGTGTCGTTTGGCTGCACGTTGGCCGGGTGATGGTGGTGATCGGGCTGTAACTTCCATAAACCAAATCTATCAAATTATACGTCGTACGTAACGTTCCGCAGCAACTGGTCCATGTGGAACACAAGGTTAGGTCAGGTACTGCAAGCCCTTGTTAGCGTGGCAGAAAACCACGAGCGGCATTCGAACAACTAGATCCGACACAGTGATGATGCCATGCGCGTCTTCGCACGGGTATGCATGACGGCAGTGGTCCTTGTGCTTATCGGTTAGTTTTGTATCGCTAGCTTGCCTATACATTCGCTTGCAACAAAGCTGGAAATTGACAAAGATGTTTATCGTTTGGCCCTTTTTTGTAATTACACTCTTCCTTGATGTATCCAGGCTGTTCATTCGTAATATACTGTGAGAATGCGTCTCACATATCTTTACAAAAAAAAACATTCTCTACAATTCTTTTACGACTTATATGTTCAATAGATTATGAAAAACATACCGCGCCGATCATCGATACATTAGATGATGAAATAGAACTACCCTACGGCATTACCTGGAAGGTAAATTGTACATTCCGCCGTCCAGTTGTTTGGAAGCACTATGATCCCTGGTTCGACTGGGTAAGATATTTGTTGAAAGTCTAGCTACTTCAGGAGGAAGAAGAGAACCATCACTAACTGATGAAATCCATTTACAGGAACCTCAGAATTACACTAGCACTCCCTTTTACACAGGGGATACTAAAAATCCCCACGGTACCTATCTCACCATGAGGAATGCATCGGCGACAATGGTTGGCCGATACTATTGTGTACCTTTAGATAAAATAGATGAAAAGTTAGTGACACATTTGAACGAGATGGCGTCCGAGGAAATTGCCTCCAGTATTTACGTGTTCGTAAAAGACCTCGCACAGCCTCTTGTACCCGTGCCGAACATACATTACGTCCAAAAAGAGGGAGGGTATATTCCATGTAAGGCTTCTTACCGGGATGTCGAGGTTGAGTTATGCAACAAGGTGAGATATTATGCAAACACTTTGCATAACCAACTGAACTAAGATCCTGGATTGCATTTTCTCAGTTCAATGAGTGCTTGACGGACTTCAACCCGACCAAAGGATTTACTGTTTCCAAATCACTGTTACTTTCTGAAGATGGAAAGCTTTACTGCAAATCCGACACTGTTAACTATACGATGCAAGTGACAGTCAAAAACGGTAAGTCTTCAAGATTTCAACTAACAAAAACCGACTTTCTAAGGGAAACTAGCTAAATGCTAAACTAATTGGTTTCAGACAAACCACCATTAACTGACACATAGTAGATATGTTTTCCCAACATGAATACTTAAACAAATCGAGACAAACAATTATTTTATAAAACTAAACAAACTTGTAAAGAATCTGTACGACTTAAATTATTATTATGCCTATTAATTTCCTGTAATTTTTAATATTTATAGATCTTCCCGAGCCCATCATCACCAGCAGTACTGATAATTTTGTACTGCAAGGAGCACTAATCAGACTCAATTGTAGTATCACAGTTTCACCCAGCCAAACTGTACAAATATCTTGGAACATTTTTCCTCCGGCTACAGGCACAGTGAGTTGATTACAGATTTATGAAATTAATCTTGCTCATCCAATAACAGAAACAATGCACTTGTTATCTCCCAGAATCAAAGGATGAGAATAAGAATGCTGGAAAAGACACCACATCCTGAACTGAGCAACCGCGTCGTATTTTCAAGAGAGCTGATTATTGAAAACGCAACAGTGCAGGATGGAAAAATCTATCGTTGTGAAGTGTCAGATGGGAAGTACAACATTAACTATCACACCTACAAGTTGAATGTTCGTGAAACATCTAAAGACTATGTTGTACTGAATGGATTGAATAATCGTGCTGTAATCAATCGAAAACGAAGCAGCTCCGGCACATTCAAGATGATTTATATCATCGTACAATACCTGGCATATCCATCAAAAATATCATATTCATGGACAAAGGATACCCACAAGTTGCTTATAAACAGCTTGTCCGGTAAATATCAAATGGAAGTTACCGAGGATCGGTTGATATTAAAAATCAACGATCCGACGATACATGATACCGGCGTGTATACAGTTCACGTGCGAGCAGGTAATGGATGGAAAATGCACAACATGACCGTTTACGTTCATGGTGAGTACAAAAACATATCCTGGCACGAATAAAATTAAACTCGATCGTTTCAACAATGATCACCTTTCGTCGATTAATCTAGACAAACCTACTGTGCAAATGGAAAGTAAATTGGCCACTCATACAAACGAAACGGTTGAATTCTCTTGTAACGTGACCGGTTACCCGCTATCACAAGTTGAATTCAGATTTCAACCATGCCCTGACGTTCCATGGGCAAACTGTTCTGCAAATTCGACAACCTTAACTGAAATGAATGTAGGCTCTCACTATATGCAGTATAAGATATCTATAGGCTCACCATATGTTTGTTCATTTACCAGGCACCACATATCGTTAATAGAACAGACATTTATACAATCGCTACATCAACTACAAGCGCTACCCAACCAGGAACGGTGTATTGCATTGCAAGTAATCCAGAAGGAAATGCAATAACTCAAGCCGAGCTAATGATAAAGGGTATAACAAAGGAGATTGCTCTAAATCGCGTGATGTCACAAGACCTGGTTACGATTGGAGATACTGTAAATTACATTTGTCGAGCTTTAAACCTAATTTACACAAATGACATTCGGTTCGAATTCAATGGTCGCACTATACTGGAGTCCAATGGAACAAACATTAAATATTCAAGTGATTTATTGACCTGGAATGGTCAGATAACCATTGAAAACGTATCTTTGGAACAATCAGGAAACATATCCTGTCGCGTCAAATTACGCAATGGTTTCGAGGACTACGTGAGCATTCCTTTGGAGGTGCTGACACCATGGGATTCTCGATTACTGACGTATACATCCGAGATTCAAAATGTTACTGTAAATATGCTAACGAAAGTGAACTTCACCTGTGACGTTCACGAAACAACACAATCAAAATTCATTTGGCTCAAGAATGGCGAGATTTACAATGAGGATGGTACCTTTACAGCGACTTACACGAACAGTACCTCTCTTACGATAAGTCATCCGGTGCCGTATGATTCAGGGTTGTACGAGTGTATAACAAAAAATGATAAGAACAGCACCAAGAAGTCATGGAACCTTACTGTAAGAAGTAAGTAACAAATATAAATCACCAATGTTGTCACTTTATCATCAATGAATTTATTATTCTTTCTTTTCCCTAGCGTCAATGGTGAACAATTCCTCTGTCTCTATGATGGTATCAGTCGTGACGATACCAGTGTTGGTGATTTATTTGTTTTTCTTCGTGTACTTTTGTAAGAAAAAAAAGGATGTGGCTATCATGAAAGCAGCAGGATTGACCAATTTCGATGCAGGAGACATGAACGGTTTTAATACAGCAGTGGCTCTTCATGAGCAAGCTGAGCTTCTTCCATACGAAACAGATTACGAATTCCCCAAAGATCGGATCGAATTTTCAAATCAGCTGGGACAGGGTGCCTTCGGGATAGTTATGAAAGCGACTGCTTCTAACATAGTGGCACACGAAGAATCCACGACAGTCGCCGTAAAGATGGTCAAACACAAAAACGACAGTCAAGCTATACGTGCACTTGTCTTAGAGCTGAAGATAATGATCCATTTGGGACAGCACCTGAATGTGGTGAACTTACTTGGAGCGGTGACCACAAACATTGCAAAACGTAAGCTGCACACCTCTGGAAAATTGTTTTAGTATTACATCACAATTATTTTATCTCGGTGCAGGTGAATTGATGGTTATTCTGGAATATTGCCCATATGGTAGCGTTCAAAGCGTGCTACTGAAAAATCGAGATAACTTTATCGATCTAATTAATCCTCGAACAGATGAGATAGAATGGCAACACAGCACATTTTTTCCTGTGAACAGTGCCAATAATTATACTATTGATCAACCTACTGATTCTGTTCACAATGATGTGGAAGCAGAACTACAAAATGTGACACAGATGAACCATTCAGAAAATGTAGAAGGATGCAGTACAGAGGCCATGGCCATGCTACCGATGAAAAGTATGATATTGGAATAGCATATAATATGAAACTTAATCGATATGATCTAATGTTATTGCTTTACATATTTTATTCCAGACAAAGAAAACCATGCTGCACAACGAATTATTAATACAACCGATTTGGTGTGCTGGGCCTCACAGATTGCAACTGGAATGGCTTATCTTGCTTCGCGAGAAGTGGTACACGGAGACTTGGCCACCAGGAATGTGCTTTTATCTTACAATAACGTGGTTAAAATTTGTGACTTTGGATTGGCTCGCTCGATCTACCGAAGAAACAACTACAAGAAAAAAGGCGAAGATCCGTTGCCATTCAAGTGGTTAGCGTTGGAATGCATTGCCGATAATGTGTTCAGCATATCCTCGGATGTCTGGGCTTACGGTATTGTGCTGTGGGAGCTGTTTTCCTTGGGGCAAGTACCATATCCTGGATTGGATGCCAATGAACAACTGTATCATAAGATACGCGATGGCTACCGCATGGATCAGCCACAGTATGCGAATCAAAACATCTATGATGTGATGCTTCATTGCTGGTACGTTAATCCAGAAACTCGACCTTCATTCTATGATCTAAAATGTCGATTTAACGACATGCTACCAAATGAACTGAAAGATGTAAGTATCTGCCCGAGTTGGTAATTTGAGATACTTACAATCTTTTTTTTACAGCATTACTGGCAGCTCAACGAACCATACTTAGCAATGAATATTATGAGAAGGGAACGAAACCAGATGGATTATTTAGCTTTTCTTGGTCCTCCAGACGAAATGGCCCCTGCGACACCAGACTGCACCAGAGTTTCATCATAGGATTGAGCAATAGCATTCCCATTGTTTTATTCATTTCTTTGCCATTCCTTTTTTATGGATTAGTACAGTGATAGACATTCGTATGGCCGCAGATAGTTTTTTCCAGTTTTCTCGTTTTTCTCAAACTAGCCATTTTTTTCATTGCAAACGATTAACAAAAACGTGTAGGGCTTGTTTTCGAGAAAATATGAGGAAAATTTAAAATTTCACATGGACATTCGTATGGCTGCACCTTATAAAAAATTGATGTTTCGAATAGTTTTTCGAAGCAATGTGCAAGTTGGTATTTTTTATTACTGCCTGTATTTCTATCAAATCCAAAACTGTAATTTGCCATAGGTTCCGATTAGATTTAACGTGTTTTCTATTTAATTTCACTCGAACAGTCGTCAATGGACTGACTTAAACTCGAATTATTTTTAATTTACCGATTTTTATACGAAACCAATCCAAATAACAAACCCGAAAAGTTTTTTATGCACTTGCAATAAGAAATGCATGCCGGACACTTGGTTAAAGGGATGTTCTTGTCTCCAAACCATGCATTTAATTGTTGGCGAAAATTAACTGATGTGTTATTGTCCGGTAATAAAAGGCTTTAATCCCCGTTAGATGAATAAAAACTGTTTTCCAAAGTTTCCTTTGACATCCCTGAAATCATTTGAGTTGAAATTCAAAAGTGGAAAGCTGTATGTGATGAGCAAGTTACACTCGACACCAAACCCTCACCAACGAATTTTTGCTTTGAACTTACGATGTGCTATGGTGGGTTCCTCATGGTTCAAATCATACCAATAACGGCTCTATCCATCCAAATTATCAAGAAATTACTTAATTGCTTTAAAAAGTACTTCATTTTACTTTTTTAAAGAAAATAAATTTAACCCGAAGTTTCTACATTTATGGTAAATGAACCGGTTTGTTGGTTTGGTTTTGTTTTCTAGAAAATTGAAATGGATTAGTCTAGAAAACAAATTATGATGTTACATCTTCGAAACCTAACCAAATATCAGATAAGAATCAAGCTATCGCATCTGAATTTGTCCAGAATATTCGTGCACAGGACCATCAAACGATTCAAAGATAGTGGCATGGTTATCCTTGAAACGTAAAACCGAGGGAAACACGGACTGTACGCACTCCAGTGATAATAAGGCGGTCAAGGAGCATAAACGGTGAAATCCGGAACACTCGACAAGAAAAATAGCGCGTGATATGAAAATGACGCACACCTGCTTGCAAAATTATTAAGAAGGACCTTGGATATAGTCCTTTGGAGAACCAGAGGGTTCACGGTTTGCCTCGCTAAAATGTGACCGATAGAGTTGCCAGATCTCGGATATTTCTGAAGACGCACGCTGCTCACAACACATTTTTTTCAGACGAACAATGGTCTATTTTAACTTAGGTCCACTTAGGGTTTGGGTAGTATAAGTGATAGTTAATAATTGTATACGCGTATTATTTTAAATAAAGAAAATGTCTGAAATGTAAACCACATCCAACCAGACGTATAATTATATGTTAGTGTGGTAAACGACACATACACGTGCGACGTTTTATGCACAAATATCAGCCGTTCGTGAGCATATTTGTATCAATTAAAATGTCGCAGATTTTGCCACGTGTAGTACCGATCAGGATACGCAAGCAGATTAGACTCCACGATTTGATTCACCTTTTTTCGGATAACTTTCGTGTTTTACAGGTGCAAGAATGTTTCTCATTGTCGTACGATAATGGCAGACCTTGGCATGAATTGATATTTTTTAATTTTTCCCTAACTTTGGCCGTTTTTCCTGTTGCACCACAGCTAAGAAACAGCCGGCACCCGACGGGCAAATCCCATACAGCAGGTTTGCATCACTGTTCTGCTGTCGCGATTTATGACAATTCTGCTACGGAACCCCTTAAAGTGTTGTTATCACAGTCGCAGATACGACTTTCCCCAGCGTAAAGATAATTCACATAATCGAACTGTGTCGACATTTGTACGATTGTCGCGTTTGCAATTTCAGATAAAGAGGCACCAAATCGTGGGTTATCGCCGGCTTTTGTGAACCGTATCGTTGAAAGAAACTCGTCATCTTACTGAAGCTGGGCAGCTGTTATGTCATACTCTGAAACCTGCTAAATATATACTCTGACCAAAAGAAAACGCCAGCATGGGTTGTATGTTTACATTATAATTCAAAATTCTATCGATATAAGAAACATTTGATTGTTTTATTCAATCAAGTGCGCTCCCCTATTTCCTTCCCTTCATAGGGTGTCATGGTTGATAACGATAACTCATGGTACCTTATCACTAGCGAAAGCATCAAAAGCTGAACCTGCGTTTGTGATAAACTTCTAAGAAAAATTCTTTCTTGGAAGCTTCTACCGTTAGCAGAATCCATATGATAGCTGGTATGATAGTAAATTCTATGAAATAAGATATGAGTATAATCCTGAGCTCAACCCCTAAGAAGATATAAACTGTTTGTCGCCTCGCAGTCACAAACAACTCGCAGTCAGAAACAGTTCGATAGAAAAGTGTTGTTAGGAAGTGCGTAAAATCGTATGATGAAGAGTTAACGTTCATAAGTAAATCATAAAAGATGGTTACACTATTGTTTGATTAATGAAGGTGTCAGTGAGAGAATTAATTTTAAATAACAATTAAGTCTACTGCATTATCAAAATGATGGCCAACAATATTGTTTTCAAATTAATTGCATCCATTGTGATTATGATAAGCCATAAGCAAGCGACAGTCGTCGTTGGTAAGTTATACTTCAAAACTTCATCTAAATCCAAAATAAAATGCGTTCTTATGTTTAGTGTTCGAAACGACTTGCTACAACGCATGCTCGAAGGACGTTGTGAAGTTTTTGTTTAAGCTCAGGCTCGATGATGAACTGAGAAGTTTTGTTTCAAATTTCGACGCGACCGCGTTTCGATGAGTGTCTGGCCTTTATTTAAACACCTTTTTTGATCGGCTTCGCACGCGTTACCGGTTGTCTTCATCGCTCACTCTTCATATCACTCGATTCAATTTCGGTGATACAAATTTGATTACATTCTAGTGAATTGCTGTGGTAGTACGAATGCCTCTTACTGAGAATTGAGATAAAAATTGGCTCCACGCACTGAGAAAAGGGTAGATCTTCCGTCTGGGCATCCGTCACCGTTCATTAGTAGGGTTTTATTTTTAATCTCTAAAGATTTGGTTAAATATTTTCCAGCACCCTTTCCCCTACCTAATTTACGTATTACATTGTTGCTCCTCTGTAAAAAGATCGACAGATCACTCGTTTTACAGTGATTCTTCCCCGAATTTACAGTTTATGTTAGCTAACAGTTTTATGGTATAATCGTTTATTCTTAATACAGATTCTGACACAAAAAGTTGAATAAACCCTCAATTCCTTAACCCTCGGTTGGGCACCCGGGTACCCGGGTACCCATTTCAAGTTTCAACGAAAAAATGAATGCCTTCCCGTCAATATTTTTTTACGAAACTCCGGATCCCCAAAGTACAACTCATTTCAAGCCGAATTGGCGTTGAAATTGTATTGATAACTCATATTTAAAGGTAATTATTGCCCGATGAAATTAACTCCCGCCCAGTGGCACCCGGGTACCCGGGTACCCCACACGTTGGCTATACACATGGGCTATGTTTATAAACACAAAACTACACTTTTTATCAACATTTATCCTTGTTGACGTGTTTATTAATCGTTAATTAGGTAAACTACAATATTTTGATGAAAAATTAATAACTTTTGAGCTTTTCCATGAGCAATAGGAGAAAAATAATCAACATATTTTGAAACCTTTTATGTGCAATTTAAATTATATATTATTTCTCAAACTGATTAAAAATGGTTCGTACAGAGTAATTTTCTTAACATATGAGCAAAATTATACACTAATCTTCATCAAAAAGGGTTTAGGCGGCATTTTCGTAGACCACAGAGACCAATATACATGGTGCGTTCAGAAAGTGATGAGACTGGATTTTTCCTAACGAAACGGTTTGAGATAAGGTATTGAATTTTTCACGCCAACATAGAGGCAGGATTTAGCTATTCAACGCACTTTATTTCATTTGGCTATGACAAGCTGAAAGAAAATGGGACGATTTTTCGTGAACCATGTTTTTAGTTGATGTAACATCGTAGAACGCCCTCTTTCTATGGACCACTGGTACAGCCCATCACGGACCTCTTCCTGGAACAGAGCACGCAAACAGAAATGTATGAGGACTTGATGAATTACTGGCACCAACGGAATGTTTTTCTGTAGGTTCGGATGATCCGCGCCAGACCAATGGCCCATACAAAGGGGACATTCTACGGTGTTACATCAACTAAAAACATGGTTCACGAAAAATCGTCCCATTTTCTTTCAGTTTGTCATAGCCGAATGAAATAAAGTGCGATTGATAGCTAAAACCTTGCTCTACCTTATCGTAAAAAATTAAACACGTTATCTCAAACCGTTTTGTCAGAAAAATCAATTCTCATTACTTTCTGAACGCACCATGTAGCAACTGGTCTGATCTCGTAGCTCAATTGTGCCCAATTAACTCAATTGTTTATGACTCAAAAGTGCCTTATGGCAATTCCTAACTGATTTATTCGAAGAAATCAATAATTTCAAAAACATATTTGCTGGAAAATTCGATCACTTTACGATCTTATTGCTTGCTTTACGACGTACGCGGTAGAGAATGACCGTACGAAGGGGTATCAATGCATTGTGTTCATTATTTTTATTGTTTTTATTGAATTTTGTTGTGATTTGTAAAGAAAAATACGTTCCGAAGACTCTTAAATTAGTTCTAGAACACATTTTTTTATCATAAAAGTGATACAAACGATGATACAAGAACATAACAATGCAATGCACATAAATGGGGTACCCGGGTACCCGGGTGCCCAACGAAGGGGTAAACGCCGGGTGCCCAACCGAGGGTTAATACATTTATAATTTTTTTTTAATTTACATAAAATCCATGTAATCCCAAAAACATATCAAATTGTACAGAAATCGCAAAAACTACATTTCTCAACATTCAACACAGCATGGAAACCACAAACAAAAATACCTATGATGAAGTAATTACACACCTTTCAAACCAGGACTTCTTCTCTTCCTGCCTACTCCCTTTTGCCCTACTTTTATCTACTGTTTATTTAGAATTGAAGTAGAATATGTTTTCATGACATAGGTTATAATAAATGTTAGTTGACACATCATCGAATAACATACATAATTATATTATAGGCGGCGCTCCAATAATCGAATCTGAAAACGAGATAACCATTCAATTAGGGGCTACCTGGTATATCACCTGCAAATTTAATCTTCCGATCGTTTGGAAACCTTATGATGCTTGGTTTGACTGGGTAAGCAAATTTTGATGGTATGAAATTAAACTGAAGGAGTAGATTTACACTAATTCGTAAAAAAATCCCTATAGAATCCTCCGAATATCAGGACCACTGCCTTTTATAATGAACACACAAAAATGCAGTATGAGAGCATTCTCACCATCACAAATGCATCGGCAGCATCAGTGGGACGATACTATTGCATACCATCTGAGAAAAAAGATGAGAACCTGAGCGAGATGCTGACTAAAAATGTCGCCTCCAGCGTATATGTATTTGTCCAGGACTACAAACAGCCGATTGTACCAGTCGAGTATGAAAGCATGAAGATTAATCGAGGCAAAAGATTTGTTATTCCTTGTAAACCATCTTATCCTGAGGTGATCGTGAAGTTGTGCTATGAATCAGGCAGGGTAAGTATTGAAAGGGTATTATATTGGCGATAAACGATATCGTTTAATTTTGATTCTTTGTTTTGTTATCAGTTCTGTATGACGCAGTATGATCCAAGCAGCGGATTTTCAATTTACGACGACATCCATCTTACCAGTCTGGAAACATTCGTTTGCCGGTACAACCAAACGCTCAAAGAGATTCCAAAGTTACAAGGGATTGGTATGTTAAAAGGAGATGCTATTCAACATGTTTTGTAAAGTAATTTACTAAAATTATTCAAACATTTGGGGTTTTATCTATACCTTACGCGGTATTGTACTCAGGTTTGTCAAAACCCACAATCAAGAGTGATACGAAAGAGCTGGTACCATTGGGAAAACGCGTCAGACTCATCTGTAGCGTTACCATTAATCATGGATCTCTAATACAATTGGCGTGGAAGACACTTCCCAATTATGAGCTCGCTGAAAAGGTAAAATACGGATTTATTCTCCCATAAATACTTCTACATAAATATTGCATTCGTCTCTGTCTTGCAGAATAAAAGATTAAAAGTAGGACCGCTAATCAAAGAACCACATCATGCATTAAACAACCTAGAGCTTGCGATGCGGGATCTCATAATTGAAAATGCTACTCTCGAAGATAAGAGATCTTATCGTTGTGAAGTGTCAGATGGGAAGTACAACATTAACTATCACACCTACAAGTTGAATGTTCGTGAAACATCTGAAGACTATGTTGTACTGAAAGGAACGAGCAATCGGGCTGTAATCCATCGAAGGCGAAACAGCGACGGCATATTCAAGACGATCAATATCATCGTACAATACCTGGCATATTCATCGAAAATATCATATTCATGGTCAAAGGATAGCCACCAGGAGCTTACAAACAGCTGGTCCGGTAAATATCAAATGGAAGTTACCGAGGATCAGTTGATATTAAAAATCAACGATCCGACGATAAATGATACCGGCGTGTATACAGTTCACGTGCGAGCTGGTAATGCATCGAATATGTACAATATGACCGTTTACGTTCATGGTGAGTACAAAAACATATCCTGGCACGATCACAATTAAATTCTAACGTTTCAACAATGATCACCGTCATTCGTCGATTAATCTAGATAAACCTGCTGTGCAAATGGAAAGTAAATTGGCCACTCATACAGACGAAACGGTTGAATTCTCTTGTAACGTGACCGGTTACCCGCTATCACAAGTTGAATTCAGATTTCAACCATGCCCTGACGTTCCATGGGCAAACTGTTCTGCAAATTCGACAACCTTAACTGAAATGAATGTAGGCTCTCACTATATGCAGTATAAGATATCTATAGGCTCACCATATGTTTGTTCATTTACCAGGCACCACATATCGTTAATAGAACAGACATTTATACAATCGCTACATCAACTACAAGCGCTACCCAACCAGGGACGGTGTATTGCATTGCAAGTAATCCAGAAGGAAATGCAATAACTCAAGCCGAGCTAATGATAAAGGGTATAACAAAGGAGATTGCTCTAAACCGCGTGATGTCACAAGACCTGGTTACGATTGGAGATACTGTAACATACATCTGTCGAGCTTTAAACCTAATTTACACAAATGACATTCGGTTCGAAGTCAATGGTAGCACTATACTGGAGTCCAATGGAACAAACATTAAATATTCAAGTGATTTGTTGGCCTGGAATGCCCATCTTACCATTAAAAACATATCTTTGGAACAATCAGGAAACATATCCTGTCGCGTCAAATTACGCAATGGTTTCGAGGACTACGTGAGCATTCCTTTGGAGGTGCTGACACCATGGGATTCTCGATTACTGACGTATACATCCGAGATTCAAAATGTTACTGTAAATATGCTAACGAAAGTGAACTTCACCTGTGACGTTCACGAAACAACACAATCAAAATTCATTTGGCTCAAGAATGGCGAGATTTACAATGAGGATGGTACCTTTACAGCGACTTACACGAATAGTACCTCTCTTACGATAAGTCATCCGATGCCGTATGATTCAGGGTTGTACGAGTGTATAACAAAAAGTGATAAGAACAGCACCAAGAAGTCATGGAACCTTACTGTAAAAAGTAAGTAACCAATTGAAATCTCCAATGTTATCACTTTATTTTTAATGAATTTATTTGTCTTTCTTGTCCCTAGTGTCAATTTCCTCTGTCTCTATGACTGTATCACTTGCGATGATACTAGTTTTGGTGATTTTTGTGTGTTTCTTAGTGTACTTTTGTAAGAAAAATAAGGAGGTGGCTATCATGAAAGCAGCAGGATTGGCTAACTTCGAGACAGGAGACATGAACGGTTTCAATCCAGCAGTGGCGCTTCATGAGCAAGCTGAGCTTCTTCCATACGACACAGATTACGAATTCCCCAAAGATCGGATCGAATTTTCAAATCAGCTGGGACAGGGCGCCTTCGGGATAGTTATGAAAGCGACTGCTTCTAACATAGTGGCACACGAAGAATCCACGACAGTCGCCGTAAAGATGGTCAAACACAAAAACGACAGTCAAGCTATACGTGCACTTGTCTTAGAGCTGAAGATAATGATCCATTTGGGACAGCACCTGAATGTGGTGAACTTACTTGGAGCGGTGACCACAAACATTGCAAAACGTAAGCTGCACACCTCTGGAAAATTGTTTTAGTATTACATCACAATTATTTTATCTCGGTGCAGGTGAATTGATGGTTATTCTGGAATATTGCCCATATGGTAGCGTTCAAAGCGTGCTACTGAAAAATCGAGATAACTTTATCGATCTAATCAATCCTCGAACAGATGAGATAGAATGGCAACACAGCACATTTTTTCCTGTGAACAGTGCCAATAATTATACTACTGATCAACCTACTGATTCTGTTCACAATAATACGGAAGCAGAACTGCAAAAAGTGACACAGATGAACCATTCAGGAAATGTAGAAGGATGCAGTACAGAGGCCATGGCCATGCTACCGATGAAAAGTATGATATTGGAATACCGTATAATATGAAACTTAATCGATATTATCTAATATTACTGCTTTACATATTTTATTCCAGACAAGGAAAATTATCCTGCACAACGAATTATTAATACAATCGATTTTGTGTGCTGGGCCTCACAGATTGCAACTGGAATGGATTACCTTGCTTCGCGAATGGTGGTTCACGGAGCCTTGACCACCAGGAATGTGCTTTTATATCACAATAATGTGGTTAAAATTTGTGACTTTGGATTGGCTCGCTCGATCTACCGAAGAAACAATTACAAGAAAAAAGGCGAAGATCCGCTGCCATTCAAGTGGTTAGCGTTGGAATGCATTGCCGATAATGTGTTTAGCATATCCTCGGATGTCTGGGCTTACGGTATTGTGCTGTGGGAGCTGTTTTCCTTGGGGCAAGTACCTTATCCTGGATTGGATGCCAATGAACAACTTTATCATAAGATACGCGATGGCTACCGCATGGATCAGCCACAGTATGCGAATCAAAACATCTATGATGTGATGCTTCATTGCTGGTACGTTAATCCAGAAACTCGACCTTCATTCTATGATCTAAAATGTCGATTTAACGACATGCTACCAAATGAACTGAAAGATGTAAGTATCTGCTCGAGTTGGTAATTTGAGATACTTACAATCTTTTTTTTACAGCATTACTGGCAGCTCAACGAACCATACTTAGCAATGAATGTTATGAGAAGGGAACGAAACCAGACGGATTGTTTAGCTTATCTTGGACCTCCAGACGAAATGGCCCCTGCAGCACCAGACTGCACCAGAGTTTCATCATAGGATTGAGCAATAGCATTTTCATTATTTTATTAATTTCTTTGCCATTCCTTTTTTATGGATTAGTACAGTGATAGACATTCGTATGGCCGCAGATAGTTTTTTCCAGTTTTTCTCGTTTCTCTCAAACTAGCCATTTTTTTTTTCATTGTGAACGATTAACAAAAACGTGTAGGGCTTGTTTTCGAGAAAATATGAGGAAAATTTAAAATTTCACAAGGACATTCGTATGGCCGCACCTTATAAAAAATTGATATTTCTAATAGTTTTTCGAAGCAATGTGCAAGTTGGTATTTTTTTTTTACTGCCTGTATTTCTATCAAATCCAAAACTGTAATTTGCCATGGGTTCCGATTAGATTTAACGTGTTTTCTATTTAATTTCACTCTAACAGTCGTCAATGGACTGACTTAAACTCGAATCATTTTTAATTTACCGATTTTTATAAGAAAGCAATCCAAATAACAAACCCTAAAAGTTTTTTATGCACTTGCAATAAGAAATGCATGCCGGACACTTGGTTAAAGGGATGTTCTTGTCTCCAAACCATGCATTTAATTGTTGGCGAAAATTAATTGATGTGTTATTGTCCTGTAATAAAAGGCTTTAATCACCGTTAGATGAATAAAAACTGTTTCCAAAGTTTCCTTTGACATCTCTGAAATCATTTGAGTTGAAATTAAAAAAGTGGAAAGCTGTATGTGATGAGCAAGTTACACTCGACACCAAACCCTCACCAACGAATTTTTGCTTTGAACTTACGATGTGCTATGGTGGGTTCCTCATGGTTCAAATCATACCAATAACGGCTCTATCCATCCAAATTAACAAGAAATTACTGAATTGCTTTAAAAAGTACTTCATTTTACTTTTTTAAAGAAAATAAATTTAACCCGAAGTTTCTACATTTATGGTAAATGAACCGTTTAGGTCGTTTAGGGTATTAATCAACTTTGGCTTTGCTTTGAGTTTTCTCCCAAATTTATGATTTATTTATGCTCCGTTATGTATAAAATACGTCTGGTTATTGCTGGTCCATCCACATTTCCTTTAATTTGTCCAAAAGATTGCCAATTTCAGGCTGATTCATGCTAAAACTGACTCTTTGTAGCTTAGGACATAAACCCATGGTTCAAAGGGAAAGCTGACAATATCGCTCACAAATCTCATAGCGATATGAAGAATAAGATTGACGCAATTCACAGCCACAAAATCAACTGCTACCGCTCATTAACGGCAAACATGGAGCTTTTCTATCTCGCGGTCAATTAAATAAAAAAAAACTTACAAACGACCACCAATAAGTTTACGATTCGATCAAATCTAGATCTAAAACGCACAAAACTGTTTTGCTCACTTGGCGAAGGGTAGATATCACGTTCTTCTCGCCACTACCGTACCGTAACTGTGTGTAGTAATAATGTAGTTAGAAAGAATGGTTCCAGTAAATGAATTATGCCGAGAATTAGCAATTCAATCATGTCGAATTTAAAGATGCAATAATATGATCTCGTCTTCGTTCTTTTTCGTAGCAATTTGACTCGGTTAATATACGCTCCCATTACGGTGTTATTACGTCAGTGACAGCATACAACATCGCATTGCCTCACTTCAAACCACGGAATAAACCCTAGAACTTTTCAGATGTGAGTTGTTCGCAAACGTTTTGCTGCGTCGAGAGCAAACAATCAATCACAGTACAGCAACAGCACGATAAGCGTATATTATTTTGTGTTTGTGGGCTATTCGTATATGGGTGCTGGTAGCCTTATTTGATAATAAACGGGGTGGAATTTGTTGAACACTCTTTTAAAATTATGATTGTTATTCGCCGATGATATCGGTAATCACGTGCTCGACAGTTTTTTCTTCGTCACTCGCAATCGTCCATCGCATTGCTTCGTCTTACAGCCAGTTATGCGTAGCCAGTTAGTCAATATAGTTCCATGTTGTAGAGTTCTAGCTCTTCGCGAAACAACCATTTTTCTAAAGTGTCTGGGCTTGAATCGCATTTAGGCTCAAGTGCAACAATGTAAGCCTTTTCGTTTGATATTTTTCTGTGGTTTATATGTACTGTTAACACGGCTTTGGAGTTGAGAATCGTGTGTAATATTGCATGTGAAATATCTATACTTCGCTGAATCTTAATCGGGTGAACGAACGTTTTCATTTTAAGGGGTTTGTGTAAATCTTATAAAATCTAGTAAGACCCCATAACGAATGTGCATCGACATTGGTAGTGTAAAATAATGATAAACATTCTTGGTCAAATCCTTAAAGGTATGGTATCTTTATTCATTCCTACGTGCTTATTTGCTGCTCTCTTAATGAAACAGGAATGCAACGCCAACAGTGAGTACTTATTCCCATTCTTAACCATAAATGGCATAATGCAAATTTACCGGAATCTGCCTCTTTTTCCCTCATCTTGAACATCTATCTCATCGAAACAATTTTAAATTACATGTACACCCCTACTTCTTTTCAAACATTAAAAAACCGTGCAAAAAACTTAAAAATGGTTCAAAGGCTCGTGCAAATCGTGGGCAGCGATAGGTTACATAGGCGTAGGTTTATGTTTGTGCTGAGTCATCTATCTCGCGATGGAAGCTTGAAGTTGCGCTCACGGTGGTCGCCATAATCGAGACCAAGAGTGACGCTAACGTCACTTTCGTAAGTAGTAGTCTGAGCCAATCAACTAGCAAAACGGAAAAGAGGAGGAAAGATACTCCTAGAAGGGGCGAGGGAGAAGCCTAGGGGAATAGAAGAAACCAGGTGGTGATGGCGTAATGTTAACGGCAACTGTACGGTAGTGACCTTCGGATTCACTCAAGATCATATTAGTGTAGCTTTTTCATGCAAATAAATTAGGCGCCTGGGCACTACGGGAACCCCAAAGAGTCACTGGTGACGGTGAAAACCCGGTGATGATTGTGGAAACTCCGGACAAGTAATGAGTTACTTGCAGACAGTGAGGCATGAATGCCTCGCCGACGTCTTTTGATGATGACTTTTGATATCAAAACATTCTGTTGAATACGGCATATAAGCTACCGTTGAGAGTTATCCTTATCTGGCACTCATAGTGTACAAAGGCTTAAACAGCTTGTGAGAGCTGCTATTTTGACAGAATGTCCACAGTGCAAGCAATCCGAACTGAACTGGGTGAAGGTGCGACAGAGACGGTGCAATCATTTCGATAGGCAGGAAGGCCATAAATAGGAACGTATAGGTCAATAGGTTCGCATGAATGTTCTGTTGTACCTGGAGCTGCCGTTGTACCTGGGGCGACAAACAGCTTACTCAAGCGCGGCAAGAATTAGGAAATGTGTTTCACAAGGCTCTATACTAGGTTCATAACTTTCGAACGCCTAATATCATATCGAACGTCTAATCGATTTCTCTACTTTCAGCAAATGTCAAAGAAGACAATATGTCGTTTATTGAAACGCTCATTGACCCCGAACATAAATTTGTGGAGCTGCCAGTTTTTACTACTTGGCACGCCTCCTGTAAGTCTAATAAACCCATCCGCTGGATTTGGCGTGATCCTTGGAATAATTGGGTATGTAGTGGAGTAGTGTAGTGAAGAGGCTGCATTTAAATTACAGCGATTGGGCGATATATTAGGTTGGGTAATAAGTCTTTTCGTATTTTGAGAAAAACTTCAAAGGGATATATTTTTAGTTTTGAGCAACTTTATTCAACCAAATATTATCCATTTTGGTTAACCACCTTTTGCCATTTTTCGGCTAAAGACATAATTCCTTTAGTGTAAAAACTCCGTGGTTTATCGTTAAAAAACTATGACACGATGTTTTCACATGCTTCTCTTGAAGGTAGCGGTACTCCACTAAGGGAGTTTTGCATAGAACCAAACAAGTGGTAATCCGATGGTGCAAGGTCTGGGCTATATGGAGGATACATCAAAACTTCCCGGCCAAGCACTCCCAGTTTTTTCCGAGTCATCAAAGATGTGTGTTGTCTAGCGTTGTCATGGTGGAAGACGATGGCCTTTCTGTTGACCAATTCTGGCCGTTTTTCTTCGATTGTTTGCTTTAATCTCATCAATTGGTCACAGTAAAGTCTAGAATTAATAGTTTGACCAGTCTGGAGTAGCTCATAATGATTGATTCCTCTCCAATCCCACCAAACGCGGAGCATAACCTTCCGCGGCGTCTTCCTGGCTTTGGGACTGTTTGTATAGCTTCTGCATTCTTGCACCATGATCGTTTTCGCACGTTATTGTCGTATTTGATCCACTTTTCATGTCCTGTAAATATTCGCTCCAGAAACGGTTCGATTTCATTCCGTTTCAGCAAAGAATCGTAGCTGTTAATACGGTGAATTAAATTTTTCACAGACAATTCATGCGGTATCCAAAAATTGAGCTTTTTTTGTAGTCACCCTTTTTTAAATGGTTCAAAACCGTTTTATAGTGAAGGTTTAGTCCCTTAGCGATGTAATGGCTGCTTATGTGACGATCCTGGTCTATCCTTTCAATAATTTCATCGACTTTAGCAACGATAGGTCGACCAGAGCGAGGTGCATCTTTCAAATCAAAATTTTCAGAATTGAAGCAAGCGAACCATCGTTATGCTACATGAACTGATTCAACATCGTCCCCCTAAACATAACAAATTTAATTGGAGGCTTGCGTGGCATTTTTCCCTTTTTTGTAGAACATTTTCAAAATATAGCGAATTTCTTCACTATTTTCACTCATTTTTGAACAGCTATAACTTTTTGGCCACTGCTCCAAATTCTGTTTTGTTTTGATTAAAAGATACATCAAATGTCCCTTAATACAACGTGGTATGATATGACATAATGTGATTTATAACGGTGGAGATAGACGACTCCAAAGCCATCTATTGCCAAAATACGAAAAGACTTATTACCCAACCTAATATTTTAGGAATTCAACTATTTCAAAAGCATTGAATATACTACAACCGATCCCAACAGAACGTATGGAATGTTGCTTGAAATTACGGAAGTATCTGCTTGGGATGTAGGGCGATATTACTGTGTACAAAAGGATAACGAAACAATCCCAGCAGAAATGGTTGAAAATTGGAAAGGAACAATCGCTAGCATATATGTATACGTCCGCGACACTGCTCAATCGATTGTCCCTGTACCAAGTAACAGTTTTATGATAGCACGATACGATCAATTGTCCCTTGCAAGCCATCATACCCGGATGTGACGGTGAAACTGTGTAATCTTATGGATGAGGTAAGTACATCCTAAGGCGCTCCTTTTTCAAAAATTACAGCTGATAAATTGATGTATGAAATATGATGATCAACTCCTAGATCATAAGTATTCACACATTTTTTTTAGGTCTGCCTTACAGATTACGATCCGGAAAAGGGCTTTACTGTAGAAGCTAAAAGCTTCTATGTGAAGGTACTACAGTTTATCTGCAAATCTGATTCGATTACTGAAACATTTATAGCCCGATTTAAATGTGAGTTTAGAAACAATTTTCATTAAAATGTTATCGGTATTGTCTATTGCTTTATCATCATAATTCCATTCAATGGACCATACAACATTTTAAGAATATTTGGTTGTAGTTTGGGAAAAAATTATTAAAAACTTAATTCATGGCATCAAATTAAAAAAGACGTTTCTTTGAAAATGAACATTTTTCGGTGCCCATTTTTACAGTTTTCGGCATAAGTAAAAGCCCACGTCCAGGATCCACCACATTTTCGTCCGTAAATTGGACATTTTCGGTCACAAAAGCCATGTAATTTTTTTGCTAGAAGCTCTAACTTTCTTCTTTCCAAATCACTTGCTTTGAGCTTGATAGGTTTGATAATCGTTTTTTGGAAAATTATTTAAGTGAAAGATGGTCGATCATGATTGTTACAAAAGTAAAAGCCCACCTGCAAGGAAACATGTTTCTCAATTCATATGGGCCACTCATACTGCAAATTTCCATTTACAGCCATTTTGATATGGCATTCACATGTTTTCAGATATGTTAGGGATTATTCTTATCGTATTGCTTCGTAAAATAATTGTTTTTAATAGAAACATCGTTCATACTGGGAAATTTACATAAAAAATCCCATAAATTCTCAATTTGAGCTTGCAGAAGGTGATTCTAGACGATAATACGACGAAGATGTCAATAAGAACTTATGGTTTTAGCGATTCGTTTAAAATCGTTTTCCTATTGCTCCACAAAATTGCTTTCTCGGGCCCATACGCTGACTGAATAAATAAAAAAATCCTTCCGGGCATCAACATAATTTTCGCCCCCCCAACAGTATTTTTACTAATTTAACATTCTAATTGAACTGAAAAACAGCTCCATATCCTCACCGTGCCTCATTGTGACCTGCAACTGACGGTATGGCACAGCATGGTTTGCTTTTCATCAAACTTTCTATCGACGTATTGCATGAAATGCCTTAATTGATGATTCTAAAATCAATAAACTACTTCCCAAGCCTTCTTTAAGCTTGAAAACATATTTCCGGGTGAAATGAAAAGGATTCAGCTCAATTTTGGATTAAACGGAAGTCTTTTAGCATATCCACTCCTGCACTCATGTGGAGCTGATCTTCCGTGGCATACTTCGCTTCGATTGAATAGATAATTAGTTTCGATGATTTCTTCATCTCTGTAGATATTTTTACATTTTTCCAATCATCCGTCTTCCGAGACCGTTTTTCTCGTTAAGTCGGGGCGAGCCCGTATCATTATTCGCTAAATACGGCCCCGCTTTCCTCGCTTCCTTCGCTTCACAATTGTTTTGCTTCCCAGGGGCCGTAACTTCCGAGACCGTCCGAAATGGAAACTGTAAGCTACTGATCTAGAACATTGGTGATTAATTAGCATGTCATGAACTGTCCTCCGATTGATGAGAATTTTTCTGATTATATATATTGAAGTACTTGGTTCAAACCATGATTAACCAGCAGTTTACTGATGACCATAGGGTCTGGTGTCCGTTGATACACCCGTACCATGTGCAAAAACCCGCGCACAATCGACTTTCTACTGGAGATGCTAGGATAAGTGGATTTAACATGTGTAAACAATAATGGAGGGCACGTAAAACATTAAAACAGACGTAAATAAAAGCCCTATTAAAGATACAGTAACCACAGGGCTCGGAGTCCTAATAATATTTATTGCAAAGTTGGCTTTTACTTTTGTCACAATCATACTCAACTATCTCGCACTTAATGAATTTTCAAAAAACGATTATCAAACCTATCAAGCAAGTGATTTGGAAAGAAGAAAGTTAGAGCTTCTAGCAAAAAAATTACATGGCCTTTGTGACCGAAAATGTCCAATTTACGGACGAAAATGTGGTGGACCATGGAGGTGGGCTTTTACTTATGCCGACCACTGTATTACATAATTTTTGTCATGCTATGTAGCATTGGAGATAGGGAAAAACTGCGATGTCCTTGGTAGGGTGTACCGGCTAACTCTTTTCAGAATAACGTGCGCTTTCCGTACGATCTCCACAGCAGCAGTCGGCGTGATAGTATAGATAAATGGCAGATGGACACAATGGACAATGTGCGTAACCCCCGTGGCATTTGAGACTGTTAGCAACTTCGCGAAAGCTACGATGACACGCGCTTGCTCAGAATGGCAGGAGGAGCAGAGGAGAAACACACGGCGCCAGCAAACCTCTATCGAGTAGCCCGGCCAAGTCGTGAGCGCGGTTTTTCAGCGAGCGAGCGATATTTATGAAAACTCTACGGGCATACATGGAAAATAGTATCCAGGTATAGTGTTAAAAATTTCACAAGATGCGGTGCAGTAGGTTTTACGGTATGATGGACACCGTCTTTGAAAACGGTGACGGATTTGTCGAACCGAGTTCGTCGCTTAAACGGGCAAGTCTTTTGATTCGCCGTTCATTTTTGACGATTTGTTTTTGGCAAAGTATTAACCTATATATATATTTGCACACGCCATAATAAACTACAACTTTTGAAGAAAATTTGGTCCTATTGAGGAGAAAATATTTCATAAACTTACGTCCATGGCATCAAATTTAGAAAGGCAGGTCACATGAGGCGCGACAGTTAGAAAAATACATATTTGTCAGTTTTTTTCGATTGATTCAAAAAAATTACACAATACTGTTGAAAGAATCATCTTTCATGAAAAATTGTAATCAATAAAAATTAAAAAAATACCTCAACACCCTTATCCAAGTCATTTAGTAACCGATTTCTCTATTTTCAGTCGATGGCAAAGCAGATGATATGGCAGTTCCTAAACCACAGATTGTTAACCACACTGAAACTGTGATAATACCGTACAGATCAGACCTGAGAGTATCATGCATGTGTAATAGACCCATCCGTTGGATTTGGTATGATCCTTGGCTCGAGACGGTAAGGTCTCATCAAGCTTTTGCCCGTGACCTTATGATTTTGCTCAATTAAATGTACAATATTTCAGTATTCCGATATTAAAAGCGTTGATTATGCTACAGACAATTTTCATAGAGTATATGGTGCGTTTCTTATAATCACCAATGCCACTGCACGAAATGTTGGGCGATATTACTGTATTGTTAACGATACCAGTTACAACCTAACCGAAAATTTCAATGAAAAGTATATGGAAGGAACGAGTACAAGCATGTATGTGTATGTAAAGGACATTGTTCAATCGATTGTGTCTGGATCGAAAGATTATTTTACAATTGATCAATACGAAGATTTCATTGTACCCTGTAAACCATCACATCCGAATGTGAAGATGAAGCTTTGTAGTCCTGTAGATGAAGTAAGTACCTCATCATACAGGCCGTGGTCGGACTTCTTAGACAGTCTTACCAATAATGTCTTGATAAATGTTGTCTTTATTCCCCAGGTCTGTCTTATAGAACATGATCCGAAGAAGGGCTTCACTGTAAAAGCTGAAAGCTTCAATATTAGAACCTTAGAATTTAACTGTAAATCTGACTACTCTACTAAAAAGCTTACAGCCCGATTTAAAGGTAGACTGAAATTTATTTCACTTTTTATTTATTTGTTACGCACATGGTGACACTCAAATGCATCATGCATACATTTTATCAACATCATTTTTTCCCATGAGCGTATTTTAATTAAGATTTATTCCTTTGCTTCTTTGCCATTCTTCCTAAGATTTCTTACAAATTAATTAACCAACTTGTTAATTTTGCTCTTTTGGTTTACTCCTAGTCCTTCGGTTTTAGCATTCGCTGTGTAGTACAATCGATTCCTCTATTTCCAGCTCATGACAATGCAGATGTGATGCCATTTGGCAAACCACAGATTGAATACTCAGCCAAAAGTGTGGTAATACCTTCTACAGATGGTTGGAATGTTTCCTGTAAATCAAATAGGCCCATGCGTTGGATTCGGCGAGACTCCTGGCTGGAGCGCGTAAGATGACCTTTAGATCTTTAAACAGAATAAATATGTTGAAGCTAATTAATTTTTCGGAAATCCAATCATGTTAAAAGCATTCAATATGCTACAGCCGATTCTCAAAATGGGTATGGAGCGATTCTTATCATCACCAATGCATCTGCATGGGATGTTGGGCGATATTACTGTGTGGATAAGGATACCAGTTATAACACAACAGAAAATGTGCAAGAAATGCATCAGGAAAGATCAAACGATAGTCTATATTTGTACGTCAACGACACTGATCATACGATTGTACCTATTCCAAACGAAGTTTTTATTACACCTGGAGATGATGACTTCATTATTCCCTGTAAGCCATCACACCCTGATGTCAAGGTGAAACTGTGCAATCCTATGCACACGGTATGTTCTTTTTCGACAATGTTATATCTTTGTTGTGAAGAATTTAATCTGCTAGTGGAGGACATGTTATATTCTCATCAATATGTTTGTGCTAATCTAGGTCTGTCTTACTGAATATGATCCAGAAAAGGGCTTCATATTAAATGATAATATTTTAAAAATGAGGATTCTAGAGTACACCTGTGAAGCAGAATACAGTGACAAGAAATTTATCGTCAAATTCAATGGTAAGTGCCACATAATTATATATAAATATTGAACTGATCACAGAATATTAAATCTATGATTTGCAAGAAACTTTGCGATTTGCGAGCAAAATATCGCAATTCGCTTGCTAGCCATCTATTCGCCTCGATGTCATGTCCATTTGGGCATATTGTTCTTTTTTAGCCACTGGTGGAGCTAATTACACGAGATTTGTCAAACCAAAGATCGAGAATCATACTGATTCTGTGGAAATATTGCTTAGAAGTGACTTAAATATCTCCTGTAAGTCCAACAGGCCCATCCGTTGGATTTGGTATGATCCTTGGTTTGAGAGGGTAAGACTCTAGTGGATTTGTTGATAGCAGCAGTATAATTGATATCGATTCGACGAACGGTCTTACAGAATTCCAATGATTTTGAATGTATTGAATATGCTACCGACGATAATCAAACTGTGTATGGAGCGATTCTCACAATTACTGATGCATCTGCGCATAATGTTGGACGATATTACTGTCTATATAAGAATATTAATTATAACCTAGCAGAATATTTTCAAGACGAACCAGAAGCATCAAACTCTAGCATATATGTGTACGTTCGAGACTCTGTAAATCCGATAGTACCAGTGTCAAATAAGACGTTTGCCATAAATCTTTACGATGACATCGTTGTTCCCTGTAAACCATCATACCCGAATGTGAAAGTGAAACTGTGCAATCCTATCGATGGGGTAAGTACTTCGTATGATGGCTTACCCTCGAGAATCTTAGTGATCTCGTGGGATCAATTTTCTAAGTTCTCTTCCGCTAATGAAAAGCGTGCAATGCGTGATAAATAATATCTTATTTCCCTAGATATGCCTTATGCATTATGATCCGGAGAAGGGCTTCACTGTAAAAGCTGATACCTTCAAGATTAAAACCCTGCAGTTTATTTGTGAAGCTGGACTCGAAAGAGAAAAGTTTACAGCTCGATTGAATTGTAAGTAGAATTAAACTAATCATAGAGTGCTTTTTTGCTCTTGTCAATAATTGAATAATAAGTTGTAAATAATAACTTGCAGATTGCATGGCATAATTATGGAACATAAAGGATATACCTTTTCCTTTTTTTAAACTAATCGTTTTATCTGTCTATTTCCTGATATACTTGTCTCTTTTACATTTTCGGAACATTTTATTAATTGATTAATTGGTTTGAAGTAGCGCTAGTTTAGGAGTTGTAACACTCGTGGCTGCTTTCTCTACCGCGAATTTATTTTTTACGACATGGAAAAACTAACTCACGAAAATTTAATTTTAATTTAATTATTTTCTGTCTTTCTTTATCAAAACAAAAAAATATATTGCGGTCTAGAGTACTTTAATAGCATAGCAACAATATAGAAGATTAATGCTTGTCTGTCTAACAGAAATCACCCGAAATGTCTATCACATTTGACTGATGCTCAAGGGGCAACCATTGTTTAACCATCTTTCAGCAAAAGAATCTTTCTACAATTTTTGTAAATTAAACCGGTCAATTATTGAAAATCCTGTTTCGTGTTGTATATTCTCAGATGATGAAAAGCTACATAATACGACATTAACTACTCCGCAAATCGAGTACTCAAATGAATCTGTGGAAATACCGTACAAAGAAGAATTCAATGTTTCGTGCAAATCTAATAGACCCATCATTTGGATTTGGCGTGAGTTGGTAAGGTCGCTGAGGAGAGGGAGATGGTGGAATAATGATTACTTCTAACTAATACATTTTGCAGAATTCCAATGATGTTAACTCCGTAGAGTATCTCACAAATGATTCAGAAAAAACTATATGGAGCGATTCTTACTATTAATAACGCATCTGCATGGAAAGTGGGGCGATATTACTGTGTTCATAAGGAATTCCCATTAAACACTAGCATATATGTGTATGTAAATGACACTGTTCATCCAGTTGTACCACTGCTAAATAAGGTTTTGAAGATAGATGGATACGATGACTTCGTTGTGGCCTGTAAGCCATCACACCCGGATTTGAAGGTGCTACTGTATAATCCTGTGGATGGGGTAAATACTTGATAATACGATCTCCTGTGAGAACTCCAGTAGCATAAGTGATCTATTAATATCTAATTAAACACTTCACCAAGGACTGGGAAGCATGTTACACACTCTGCGCAATTTCTTCCTTTTCTAGTTCCGCCAAAAAGATTATCACCCGGAAAAGGGATTCACTTTGAATGCTGGGAATTTCAAAGACAATGTCGTAAGATTAAACTGCAGTTCTGGTTCAACTAGTGATATGATTGAAGTTAATTTTGTACGTAAGTAGTAAAACTTAAACGACACTTGCGTATTCGATTCTTCTAATGAGGATTGTGCGGATTAAACTTCATTATCCGTATGCCTAAACTACACCTTTTTGTTCTTTCATTCGCTTCTAGTTGACATGAAACCGATGCATATTTTCATTATCATCATGATATCAATGATGGTACTGTTTTTGGGTGCCTATGCCGTATTTTCGTTACTCTATTATAAGAAGAGGAAACAAGTGCGAGCATTGCAAGCAGAGGAATTAGCCACAATGCTGAATGGTGATCTGGACAGTTACAGCCCTACAAGGACACTAAACGAGCAGACAGATCGACTACCCTATAACATAGAATATGAATTTCCTAAAGAAAAGCTCATCCTTCACGAGCATTTAGGGCAGGGTGCGTTCGGAGTTGTTGTGAAAGGAACAGCCTTCGGTATTGCCGTGCATGAAGCGGAAACTATAGTTGCGGTGAAAATGGCGAAGATAAAATATGATATCGAAGCTATACAAGCACTCGTCGCAGAACTTAAAATGATGATCCATTTAGGGCAGCACCTAAACGTGGTCAATCTGCTTGGCGCTGTTACCAAAAACATCGGAAATCGTAAGTTACAAACTGTAGGCATCATTTTCACAACGCAACACGTTATCAAATGTTTGGTGGTATGTATCATTTCAGGTGAGCTAATGGTGATTGTAGAATACTGTCCGTTTGGAAATTTACTGAATTTCCTCCGTAACAATCGGGATTGTTTTATTGACGAAATAAATCAACAAAGTCATAGGTAAGTAAACTAGCGATCATTGCTCGCAAAGCTAGCTGACTTATATTGTGGTAGGTCGCTTAAGAAGCTTACCTTACACACGATACATCAATAACGATTGTAAAACATTGTAAAATAATAGATTATCATTCATCTTCATTCATTATTTTTGTCTATCAGTGGCAGTGAAATAGGTTTTCAGCCATCAACATCATACACCTCCCGTACAGAGTCATCGGATAGTGACAGAACCATCAGCACCACCGATCTCATCTGCTGGGCATTCCAAATCGCCACCGGAATGGACTATCTGGCATCACGCAAAGTACTGCATGGAGATTTGGCTGCCAGAAATGTTCTCCTAAGTAAGGATAATGTAGCGAAGATCTGCGACTTTGGATTATCACGTTCTTTGTACAACGGTGATAAATACAAGAAAAATAGTAAGTCACCCCTTCCTGTGCGGTGGCTTGCACTTGAATGCTTCAGCGATGGCCTATTTAGCACCTATTCAGACGTTTGGGCATATGGTATCTTGCTGTGGGAGCTGTTCTCACTGGGCATGGTACCATATCCTGGAATAGAAGTCAACTCAGATTTCTACAAAATGCTGCGGGATGGATTTCGAATGGAATGCCCGGCATATTCAAATCAGGATATTTATGACATTATGCTGAGTTACTGGAAGGTGAGACCAGACTCACGACCCTCATTTATAGAACTCAGAAGTCACTTCAGTGCTATGCTGGTCCAGGAAACGCAGGATGTAAGTACCAGTGTCGATTAATCGTTCGGAATCCCTATATGAAGTATTCAATACATCTCCTTGGAAATTTTGATTGTTTGTAGTATTACCTGGCCCTGAACGAACCGTATCTAGCAATGAACGCCATTCGAATAGATCCATGCGACAGGGAATACGTCTCCTGTTTCAAGCTGCCAGAAGCGGTTGCTCCCCTGGTGCCAGGTAAGTAATAGAAAATCAGTGCATAGTTTCGCTGCATAATGTCACGATAATCAACAAATGCCTTATTGCAATTTCACTAGGGCTGGCAGCAAATCCTGCAGAATACATGGAAATGACGAGCGTTGGCAAAAAAACCGTACATCAGAATTTAACAACTCTTGACCCCGAATACGCAAACGGGTCTTTTCTGAATCTAGGTTGACTAGCATTACTAACACCTTGCAAGCGATTTAAATGTCAAAGAGGCAAATCATTGAGGAATCAGTAAGGTGGTATTTTCTCCATGTTAATGGTCAAGATTAGTAGTATGCAATTCATTGTGATTCCTTTTCAAACGGATTTCAATCAATATCGCGCGTATTCTCAATTAAAACCATTTAAATAATGATGTATCAGATAATGTATTCAATCAAAGCATTTCATCCCTGAGCATGGGCAATCAATCAGTTTAGTGATTTCCAAAAAACTCTAAACGCAATGAGAGAGTCGATATTCGAACTACGAATTTTAACTTATCGTTTCAGCTTGCTGAAAACATTGAATTTTTATACTCATGGCCGTTAGTATTGATGTTAGGAAATCATTATTCTGATTCGAAAACAAAAGGCTTATCTAGATGACGTATCGTCGTACATCGAAATTGATCATTTTCAAAGGAACTCTAGTGTCTTGTGCAAATGCTCAACGAAGACGAACAAACTGAGTAAGAAAAATGAGATAGCTGAAGCCAGAAATGTAAAGTTGGCAAAAAGGGTAAACGATTCGAGAAATTATTAAATTTTTCAAAAGATTTCATCTGTAAAATGAAGAGACATTCTACGCACTGGTGATAAATATCGGCGTTTAAACTCGCTCTGTTGCAGTAATAGACACAAACCATTAATTGCTTTCCACATTTAGTTTATTACTTCGCTATTCTTTACAGTAGAGTCCTTTTGAGCGTTGATTACGACTTTTTGTTCAGCTGCTCTCACCCATTTCTTAAGAGGCATTTTGTTTGCTGATAAAACAAAACAAATAGTACGGCTTCTAGAAGATCAATAAATACGCTTACATTCTATTCAATCGACATATAACCTAGCATATGCTCTCCTCTATTGTGACGCGTCACCTATTACCAGCTCTCTGATCTACACCGTCCGAAAGGCTAGGTCTATCAACAGAACACGACGAACTACGAACTCCGCCGCACGCTACCATATATTTACATGTGGTATTTCGACCACATTCAGCTTAAGCTGGTCGAACAGAGATTTAATCACAAATTTCGATATTGATGTTGGTATCGCTGGTATCGTTGATTTTGGAGCGAACGACGGCCGAAACGATGCTGGTCGCTTCCGATTCTTCACCGACGGAACAGGGCGAAGCTGAAGATCGACAATTGGTCGACGATTTGCCCAGTCCCGGTCCCACCGGCACGCTCAAAATCGGTGGAGAAGCGCAGGACTTGGTCGGTGAAATGGACGGAGAGGATGGATAGTACTTGTCGTCGAGCAGTCCCGCCGAGCCTTTATTCGCCGGGCCAGTAACACAGGTGATGGTTACGCCCTCCATCTTTTGCTTCTTGCTCTCGGGCTTCTTCAGCAGTTCCTCGATGGAGTACGGATTGCGCTTCTTCGACATGGCGGTCTGTGGGAAGTGGAAAATGGAAAATATAGTTAATATCCCAGCACCAACTAGGTCCGATTGCAGACCAATTCCTCAGTCTTCAGTTGACTTGAACCTACCCGAAGATCATCATGGTTGTCGGAGGAGTCGTCACTGTTCACGTCAGTGATCTGAACGGGCGAGGAGGATGCATTCGAGGCAGTAGTATCGCTCCTCAGTCTACCGGCCTCCATATGGGCGGCAAAGTTTCCACTCGTACCGAATGGATTGCCGTAGGTGAAGTAGCCATGAGGGAAAGCTGCGGCTGCTGCGGCCGCTGCAGCCGCTGCCGCTGCCGTCGCTGCCGCCATCGATGACGCATCGGTACCGCTTCCAGTCACGGGGACACCCCGATTGGCGGCGTAAAACAGGCTGGTGTTCCAGATCCAGTGCTTCGGAAGGTAGCCCGGTGGCATCTGGGCGGTACCGGTGGTGGCGGGAGCTGAAGAGGACGTTGGAGTGCTCGTAGGTGTAGAGCGAGTCGAAGACGAGGGTTCACTCTTGGAATCAGCCCCCTTTGGGGAGCTAAGATCCGGAAGGCTGACTGCTGGGGACGGTTTACCAGGAGCAAGTGGTTGTTGATGGTGAATGGCATGCGCTGGATGCTGGACCAACTGTGGATCAGAGGATTTGCCCGATGAAGTCAGATGACCCTCATGCTGGATGATATTAATGGCAGCTGTCCGTTGAACGGGTATGGCTCCTGCTGTGGACTGATTGAGTGGCCCAGGTCCCGGTCCGTACGGTGACTGGTGAGGATGGTGCGAATGAGTGTGATGGTTGGTGTGAGAATGATGATGGTGCGGGTGATGCGGATGAGGATGAGCAACCGGTTTGTTGGCATGGTCCGGCGAAACGGCGGCCATGCTGTACCGATACTGACTGAGCAGGGCCTGGTGTTGCTCGAGCGTTTGGCTGTACAGTGGATGTGCCATGGTTTTCGACTGCATGTACGCTGCTGTCGAGTGCGATGACTCGCGTAGCATTTGTTCTGGAAACAAAAAATAAAAAGAAATTGTGAGTTTTTTTAGGCTATAAGTAGTATTGTGATGCTTAATCGTAGATCTTTCAACGGAACTGAAGAAAAGAGCAATGGTTAATGGTTTATAAATTGGCAAACCAGATAAAGAATGAAGAATTATCTAGTTGATTTATCGTATTCTTATACACGGAGGCTAAAATGGCTGAATTTCTTAAAGTCTCTCCCATGTCTCCCATCTCTTTGTACTCTTTCTTAACCTGTTAACCTGAAGTGACTGTTTCTGTTCATATAATCGTTTCACTATAAAAGGTAAAGGGATATGCACTATGCTATTCTTAACAATAACCAATCAGAAACTTCAGTAAGGCCTTTCTAAAATAAGTTTAACCTCAAATTAATTGTCATTATTCAATACAAAATCATAAGAGGAACATACAAAATGAACTAAAGATAGTGAAATTGCTTTTAATCTTTCTTTGTTTAATGTTCTTCTGATGTAAGCGCATGCGTCATCTATGAAACAGAACTTTTTATTCTACACACAAGCGGGGAATTAAACAATATTCTTTTGCAAGATTATGAAACATTACGATACAACATTTACCAAAAACTGTAAAAAGAAAATAGAAACACTAGACAACGCTTGATCTATTTTCCAAACTAAACCCCGGATTTGTATTCCATTCAAATTGCACACCGGCCGTAAAATCCGATTGCTTGAAGCACGAAACGTTCCCTCAAATATAGGCCAAACTGGCCGACACGGGTGATAACCCACCATTAGCAGCATCAAATCCACACCTTGTCGACTGGCAAACCCACCACCATTCCGCGGAAATCTTTCATCATTTGCATATTCCCCGTCCCATACTGTGTGGGTAGCAAGTGATGAATTTTGCATAAAATCATAATGAAAGGAGCGCACTCGCCGAAATCGCGCCTTCTTTTCGCGCCATCATTCATCCACAGCACAGCACAGCTGGTAAGGACGATAACGTCGGGGAAGACTAAAAGGAAAAAAAAACCCACAAACCTGGCCACCGTCCATGAACAGGCCAGTCTGGCAAGAAAGCACCAATTATGGTGGTCCACTCGTGCACATCGCAGAACCTGCAGTTTCTCTCCTTTTGCTCAAGATCTGTTTCCTCAAAGAAACATTGTGCGACTCCTCGCAGTGCGAATCCGGCGAACGCGTGAGTAGTGATTAAGTGAGCTAATAAACCATCCGCGAGCGGCCACGATACGATCGAACACAGGCCAAGGCGTCTCCCGGGTGTCTGGGTCAAGCTGTGTTTCGACCTCGCCCTATCGGCGCGTAATTATCAAATTGCAACCAACCAATTTTCCGAGCGAAGTCGAATCGCTTGAGCGCCACCGGGGAGAGTGCGAAGATAGTGCACGATTCTGAGGCCAAGAGGCCCCAGAACAAGGGGCATAAATGTGCTCATTGAATGATTGCATCGCGCGCACTTTACGTGTCCGTACATGCCCATTAACGTCCCATCTCGGGACGGGAGGACGAACCGACGAAGGATATGTGGTCGCTCGCAGCGCAAGGACTCGTGCCAGCTGGCGCGTTCCAGATGAGCGGCTCGTGTCGAGTGCTCCACCACCCCCTTTGACAATTGCGGCCAATTGCGGTGCGCTTAAAGCAAATTGACGCACGTTGGTCTCGCGCGGTTGCGCCCGACTTTGGCGTAAGTGATTTGGAACGAGCGCCTGGACAACGACGATGTCCAGTTGATCATGGTGATCAGCGAAATGATGATGTCTTCGTTAATGTTTGGCGCACTCACTGAACATCTGCTTTCGGTAAAAGGAAACAGCGAGAAAGAGAGAGAGAGAGAGAGAAAATAGGGTGACAAAAAAGGACGCCCCAAAGAAGTGTATCCTTACGAAGAGAAGAGCTTTCCATTTTCGAGGCTCCCTTGCAGACACCTCGAGAGCGGTGCTCGTGATGAATTATGCAAATTTAATTAGCAGGCCACAAACTGTGCCCCTCAGTGTGTCGTAATGAGCAGCTTTAATGTCAACAAATTTGTCAATTTTGCCCGGCGATGGAGACCTCTTGCAACACCCCCTAGAAGGGTAAGTTGGACGTCTTGGGGTGTCTTGGAGTGTCTTGGGGTGATGATGTTGTTAAAATTTGGCACGACGATGAAGCGATAAGCTGCTAATGATAAGTGCGGCGACTGTCATCGAACATGTCCATCAATCTTCTGCCAGCATCTACTTTCACTCATACACGCAAGCGGTTGAGTTCGATATCGAGAGGTTCACATCAGCATCCAGAGGCAATTCGTGCACTTGAAGCGGGGTAATTAGTTGAAAACGCAGCAAACAGGTTCGTTGCAAGACCGTACCTCTTCTTCAGTGATATGATGTGTGTTTGTCTTGACGTTAGAAATGTTTTTTATCTTCGCTCAGCATCGTGAGAACGATCGCGATCATTTCATGAGCTCTCTGTTTACTTCGCATGCAATATTGTTCATCGATCATCGCTCGTGTGTCGATAAAAGTAGCTCAGTTTAGCTCTCCCTAAATTTCTTCAAACTGTTGCATTCATTGGACGATCCTATTAAGGGGGGCTTCGGTGTTTAATTTTTTTTGTGACATATAAATTTAACATTTTTCCCTGAATGCTGATTCTTTTATAAGCATTATGTAAAAGTTTTGGGTCAATCGAAGAAAAACTGAAAAAGTTATAATTTTTTTAAGGTTCCTTGCAGCTCGCTACTTTGAAAAGCGTTTCCCCAAAAACCAACGTTTTCAAAGTCGGCGGTCAAAGCCTCTTTTTCAACTTCAAAATGCTGCCAAAAATCGAAAATTAGGAAATTCAACTAAAACTCAACGGTGTTACCTGTATAAATATGAAATACATCAAATGAATATCGATTTGAACATTTCAAATCATTCAGCACGCGGCTACGATGGCCACCGGATCAAAAGACTTGCCCTTTTAAGCGACGAACCCGGTTTGATCGTAGTGTGTACAATTTTTCAACTTAAAAAATCTGCCAAAAATCGAAAATTAGGAAATTCAACTAAAACTCAACGGGGCTACATGGATAAACTTATAATCTTTCAAACGAGTATCGATTTGTTTTTTCTGATGACCAATCACGCAGCTACGATGGGAACCGGAAAAAGTATCTTTCCGCAGACGCACCTTCAGAAATTTGATGCCATGGATGAAGTTTTCATTGAATCTTCCCCAAAATAGAACTAAATATTCTTCAAAAGTTGCAGCTTAATATGACATTCACTTGAAAAAGTAAATTTGAATGGTTGCGTCACAACAAATCGTCAAAAATGAACCTTTTTTGGCCAGAAAGTACCGAAGCCCCCATTAAAGACCAAATCAAATAAGTTTAATTAAATGATAATTTCAATTGCAAAACGGTATACGTAGCATGTTCGGCATGCACAATGTATAACCGAACAAATGGCACTTTGTAACGTCGCGCAAATTACCCACAGGTGTAACGAAGCCAAATTGCACACTTAGCACCTCCGCGAACCGTAAAACCACCACCAATGCACGATGCATGACCTAACGCGAGACTCATAAATCCCATTGCACTACTCACCATTGGAAGTCATATCGTCGGTCCACATGCCCCCATTCCGGAGTATCCTGTTGACGGAGCTGACCGAGGGTATCGTGTTGGGGTCGCATATCCGCTGGCTCAGTAGCTGATCGCGTATTTCCCACGCAAACATGCCCGGGTTTTCCTGCTTGAAGCGCAAGATTTTCTTCACCACCGTCGGTGTGGCCACTTGCTGTTGGAAAGGGGAAAAAGAAGAGAGAAAACAAGAGGTAGTGGATGAGAAGAGGGCACCTTTACAGCCGTTCCGTTGCTCGATCGAAAATTAGTTACATGCAATTCACGGGAACGAACGTCCAAGCGCCGTAAAGTCACGTCGACAACCGGGGACCGGGATGCAAGTCAATGTTGTATGGTCATTCATTATATGGCCTTCCATAAATTTGCCCCCCCCCCCCCCCCCCCACGTCGGGTACCGTGCGGTAAAGCTTATCAGCTGCAACTTTCCCTCATCCGAGCGAAACCGAAACGGCGCCCACTCACGGAACGACGGCCATCGGGGTTCCGCTCCGTGACCCGACGATACTCCATTATGGAAATCATAAGCATGTAGCAACCATATCGCAACCCCCTGACGCTGACCGCGAAATTGCACCAATAAATCCTGTTTTGTCGCATTTACGCGGACGTGCGGACGGCGTTGAAACGATCCGTCTTTTACTTGGAGTTGGTCCGGGCACCAGAAAACCGAAACCCCGCATCAATCATAAGGCAACAATTATAAGTTCTCAGCTACTCAGCACCTTCGAAGGACCAGGACACCCGACCTGACCCACTCTCGTCTAGCGCCGGGAGGTGCCGACCGGGTGGTTCCGGGCCGCGAACACTATTTATGATCCTCCCGCCCCCAGGTCTAGAAGCCTGGACTGGTTCGGAGCGACCGGATGCTATAAATCCCCCGAGCTGCTTTACGATATTGGCAAATGGCGAAGCGTGCTTTATTGTCGGGAAAATTGGAAACAAAACAAACGGAGACCCGCGGAGGTTGTTGGGTCATTCGGGCGTAGATTCAACAATTTAGATTAGAAACGAACAATCGGAACAGCCACTTCAACCAACAGGAGGAACCGAGTGCGAGAGTCCGAGCGGAGTAGAGGGAAAACTGAAATTCTTAGTTTCAAATCGGGCCGTGGCGAACCTTTTGAAGGACCAGGCTAGTGTTTAAGGACATATTCTTTAAGGGGGGGGGGGGGTCAGAATCTGATCGCCATGGGGCATTAATTTCCCGGTAGAAAACGCATTCTTTGCTTGCGAACGACCTGGTGGGCTGGTGGAATGTACGGCTTATCGGTAGGCGGCGTTACCGATTTGCGCTGCCAGTTTTCCACTTTGGTTCCACCGTTTAACTGCCGGTTCGCCGATGTGGTCGTAGAAATCAATCTTTTCTCCAAAAGAATCCAAGTGCTTCCAGGCAGGAATGTGCCTTCGGTGGTTATCGTTGCTGCTTTCTTTCAAAGATTGACTTCACGGAAATATTTTTATAGTTTGTGGAGAACCGATGATAAACCATTCTGGAATGTATCATGAGAGTTGATAAAAGGTATGCGTCGGTTTTCTGTGCCTTTATCACACCTAAAATGTTACTCTACGTCCAACACAAGCAGAATTCTTTCCTAATTTAAGCAACTTTCCCTTACTTTCAGTGAAGCGGTTTGTCCAAGCGTTTCGGTCAATTGAAGCGTTTCTGGCGATTTGATGGCAAGAAAAACCTGCAGAAATCCACAATCCCTCCAGGAAAAGGATAGTTATACAACAAACGACGAATAGAAAATCATTTGGCTGAGATAAGAGCACATCAACGTTTTCTTACGGACCGCTAACAACCTTGAAGTACACAATTCTAATTAGAACAGCAAGGCAAAATTGCGCTGCGGTTTAATGTATTCACCGAGTGTTCAATAACAACAAATAGATTCAGTGTCCACTCATCATAATGGAATGTTTCCTAAGATCTACAACAACCACAATCTATAACAACGAAGCAGCGATAAAGTACAAAGAAAACCTTGAGAGCAACTCGAAACAATCCAATCCCAGCATCGAAGTTGTACTTGACGGTTGTTCCTGAGCCAATAACACAATCAAAGGGCCCTTATGAGTGTTGCAAACCGTCAAAAAACAATAAAACCGCAAAACAACAAAATGGTGAACGCTTCTCCGCGAGAGGAATTGATTGGTGATTGGCAAAACAGGTGCGCAAGGCTCGGTCCGGTTCCCGGCCGCCAATCACGCCTCCTCAACCTAAGGTCAATGCAACATTAATCGACTCCTAGATGGCTCCACAATCAACAACCGGACCGCGAACAAGGAATGTATGTAAATTGAAAGTACTGAGTACAAATTATTTTAATTAGGCCCTTTTTCGTACCGAGGTCGCTACAGGAGAGACTAGAGACCGCAGCATAGACCGTGGTTCACCATTTGTCCTGTTTTACTGCATCGACGCCCTTGCACCTGGACGCCCCGGGACCGAATAGCGCGGAATGTCTGGGAATGTCTGGTGGTTCGCGAGCAATAGTGTCTTCTATCGTCACCACCAGCTCCACAACGCCTAGCAATCGACATCGACAGGCGCGCTGGTGCTGCTGCTACAGCTATCAGACTCATCGATGTACCGGGGCAAGCTTGATGGCGTGTCGTAAAATGAAATAATTACTGGCCTTCCTTGCATGCCTTCGATGCAGTGTTTACAAGCACATTTTGTAACATTCTGATCGCTCACGTCACCTCCCCCTGGAATGGTTTTGTTGGAAATAATGGTGGAAATTGTTTTATTGACTGCAACAGTGTCACGTCGCGAGGGGCCAAAGCGTTACTCTCTACGCCCTGCGATTCCCTTGCGTGGTGGATAGAAGTCTATGAATATTTTACAAGATTATTAACACCTTCACCATCGATGGTGAGATTTCTACCAGCTGCCGTCACCATGCGAATGGTGCTGATGATGATGATGACGATTGTGTCGTGCAAAACTATTCCAATTCCATCGCAATGCTTTGCAGGTTTGTTCAAAGAGTGTACTGCCAATCAGTGTGGTGTTGGTCGATTGTGTGCATCGATTACGATGACTATGTCGATCATTATATTGCACGGCGAACAACCGGCACTGGACCTCACTCTCTCGATCGTATCTCATCGCCTAATGACCTACCATAATCGACCAACAGACGGGCGGTAACGATTGCGATCGAAATCATGCTGCCACAATTTTTGTCGCTCGGCTCATAATGTTCTACAATCGTCCCGAGGATTACCACCGACCGGTGTACCATTAGCATCATGCGCTGAAATAGCTCCAGACCACGGAACCAAATGTGTTCGTACACCGAACACATTGAATTGATTCGATTGGCGAACGAAATGTCTTTAGCGTGGTACTTACTCACTACTACGGCAGCGCTGTCAGGATGGAAGGATTTGAAGACAAAATAACGCTTCATAATGCCATGCAGTCACCCAATAAGTCATAATATGCTAATTCGAAGCGTTGATATCGTCGATTGATGCTGATCATTATATTAAACTGAAAATCAGCAACGCTAATGTTTTCCTTTATCGGACTTCATTTAGTATTGTGATTTGAGTCATTTGAAAAGCAATCGAAACATCAAAAATGATGCTGCAATTATGATCAATCTTATCACTGGCATTCGTTGCTGAAACCGACTAAGGGGAATCTATAATATTGTTTCATTTGCATTTATTTTTAGGGATTTTTTTAACAAAGAATCTTTCGAGAATATTGTGTAAAATAATTTGGATCAAGTTGAGTAAATCTGATAAAGATAGAACCGTTTAAAAAAATACGTGACAAACATTGATGTGGTCTACCCCAAATTCAACATTGGCCGTTCATCTTTTTTAAAGTCCTTTGAAATAAAATTACGTAAAATGGTTTTGTAGCAATATAACATTATCAGCTTTCAGCATGTTCTTGCATTATTAGCCAAAAATGATTTATTTGCTTAAGGCTATAATCTTTATAGCTATCATCAAACATCAAACATCAAACATCAGATTTATTACGTTTAAAGATGTCGTACTTTTAGTCTTTCACAATGTGTCAACACTGTATAAGTGAGAATTGATATCAGATATCTCACTGAACCGACGAGATATTAATTTTAGTATAATGTTCTTAAAGAAAACCCTCACATCGCCTCCAGATGCAAGTTGAACACCCCAATTTACCATTCGAATTTGTGAAAAGCCACCGTTTGAATGACACAGCGCCTAAATGAACTACCGCCGTTTGAGCCAACCGGTCCACTGTCAACCCATATTAGGAACCGAACCCCCCATGGCCGAGAAAGTAAACGAAGGACCGACCACAGATGCTGGATCACTGACAAACTGGATCGCTTCCGGAGGAGAGAGAAAGACACATTGAAAACGAATCGAAACGCTGCTCGGCCTCGCTTTGGCCGCGGAAAAAAAGGAGGAGTTATGCTTGCCATGCTGTCGACTCCACTTCTGGTCCCTTTGAGCGTACGCTGGACCACCTCATCATGTACCGCACCACACCCCAAGATGACTGGCTGGCCGTCGTGGTGGTTGTGGTTGTCTCTTTCGGAGAATTTCCCTCGATGGTCCTCGATGGGAAAATTCAGTAGCACCGTACGGGGACAGCCGACCACCATAAATCATACGACAGTTCGACCCACCTCTCGAACACACAGCCACGAACGAGTGAGCGAGCGTGCGCGGCCGTTCCAGGGCGATACAATCTCTCTGGAGAGTCACCGAGTCTGCGCCTTGTACGGCACGAGCGAGAGGATGCTGCAGGCCATCGCCGACCGACCGACCGACCGACCGGATCCGTCCGTTGGAAGGAACGATTTAGTAAATTTAAATTGAGTTTTACGAGTGACGCTTATCTGGTCGCTTCAATCCGTTGCTGTGTGTCCTCCATGTTCCATTTCGGTTCGAGGCGTCTTCAGTGTGTCTCGTGGTGAAGGAAGGGACACCGGAATATCCGTCGTGCCGTGTGCTCGACCACCGGCGATGCAGCGAGAACAACGTCGTGAACATGGACGCTCCACACCGAGCGGCTTAGTTGGCTGGCGCGTCCGAACCGCTCCAAAGCACCATAGCATTAGCATAAATTAATAAGTGACCGAGTGGGGCTGAGGAAGCCCATGCATTATGTGCAGTGAGTCCTCGGGCGCAAATCAACACCCTGGCCCCATCAGCTGCTCAGCTCGAGATACATTATCATCGCGACGCCAGCCAATCGATACGGTCTGCCCCAAAGACTGGACAGCTGCTGCTGCTCATGGCTCGTGGAAAACAGTTTGACGGAGCGACGGACGAAAATGAATGATTAGTTTTCCGGTGATTTATAATTACTTCGATTCCCCACCAAGCACCGAGGAGGGTGCTCATTTATGTTTCGCTAAATATGTTACAGTTCCCACGTGCTACCGTCGCTAGCGCTGATAAGAACGAAACTGTGTGGTACGACGCTGGGACGCTTGATAGGTCGGTTAAACAAATCACATCACTCCTGGTTTCCACCGACAATTCGACTACATTTTCCATAACCGGCAGTGGATTTTCGAAAGCGCTTCACTCACATTTTCTATCCTTTCCGTAGCTCGCAATGCCACGGTCCTCCTCCTGTCCCACTGGCCACAGTGTGAATAATGTTTTCGGGATATTCAGTTGCGTGTCAACATTATTACCCTAATGATCAATCACTTACCCAAGGCAGAGAGAAGAAAGAAAGGGGGAGGTAAAACTGGAGCTACAGGTGAGCGAGCTAATGATGTCAATCCATGATACGGTGCTGTATGGTCCGGGGGGGGGATGTTCGGATATCATGTGGAGCAAACATGACGCCCGCACCCCGACCGCCAGCAGCGGCAAACGGGTGATAAGTGGTTCGATAAGTGGATAATGTTTCCGGTAGCACTGCGCCGCAGCGCCGTGGCAGACGGTCCCAAAAAAAAAAGACACATTTGTCAGCTTGTTTGTTAGGCCAAATCATAACTAAGCAAACAAATCGCACCGCAAACCCGGCGGTGACGATTCTCCCCTTGGACTCATCCCGTTTTGGTGAGTTTTTTAGCTGGTGAGAGGGTTTGGTAGGCATGGGGAGGCATGATCGCCGCGAAGAAATTTGGGAATGTTTTATGCGCTTCGCGTATCGTTTTGTTAATAAACCGTTAACTCATCTGTAGTATTTGATGTAAAGTATTTGTTACCCAAGTCTGCTGCAATCATTTGTTTAAAAAAAACTCTTTCATTATGGGAGTTTAGAAGCACTTGCTGGATAGAACAGTATTGTTGTGCCTTTTTGCAACCAATTCATATAATCTCTCATCAAAGTTACGATATCTTCTTAAAAAATTATATGCTCCAAAAAGAATAATTGCAAGTTTGTGGTACTGTTATAGTTACGCAACCGTTTTAATTTGTAATTTGAACAGATTTCCAGGTTGTGCATAGTGCTCGTTGACTTTACTGTATAAAAAAATATAGATTTTATCAGAGATATGCTTGAGATATGAAATTATCCAGACGTAGAGACTTTGAGGTGAAATTCAATCGAAGGATCATTACATAACCCATAACTGTTACTTATTTGGACGTGCTTAAAAAAATATAGTGAAAGAAAAGAATTAATGCAATCATAATGCACCAAGAACTTTTAACATAGTTGCAAGTTTATTAAAATTTAGAGAATCAATAGAAACAGAACATTTGATCAACGAAAACATTGTTTAATCGTCGAATAGAAAGTAAGTCACGAACATTATAATCCAAGAAATTCAAATAAAGAAACTTATCAGCAATACCAAGGACCAAATGGTTAGTTATGTTATGGTTTGCTGGTATTTATTGTCGATCCAGACGAGTGTAAACCTGAACTAAATGCGAAACCGATATCACGTTCGATTACACCCTCCCAGCAATCTTTTACAATTAGAATCATGCACAACCTAGCATCCAAAGTAACAAAAAGTGTATCAATTATAACGATTTCCTATCCTTCTTTAACATAATTCCATTCAAAATTATTCAATATGTTGAGGTCAAATTGGTGCTCCAATAGTTGAAGTTGATCACACAGCCAACCCTAGCATTTCACCAAGGATGGTACAATTTCTAGCCCATTTATTATTCACTCAACCATTTATTCACTTTTACTATCTAGAGTGATCCAATGATTGCCTTCAGTGTCGTGAACGAGGAACCAAAATTAACAAAAATAAATTGTCTTATAACCATTATAATACCCAGAGCAAAGATGTCAGTCACATCCGTGCCACAATTCATCGCCACCCGGCTGTAAACGCATGTAAACTTATGGCCAATTGCACCGAAATTACGACCAATAAAGCGCAATTACTAACCACGCCCGGATCCAACAATGAGGATCCAACTGGACGACCTGCGCCATCTTTGATGAGTCGTTCATATTTCAACACTCATTTGTCGCCAGGGTCGTCCCGATCAAGGATCAAGGAAGAACTTCCCTCCACGCCGTTCCATTCGAAAGCACCGCGGAATCAAGATAGCGGAAGCGCCTAGCGCCTAGGAGCTATCCAACGATCTCCAAAGTGAGGTTATGGCACAACGAAGCACAACACTTTAACCTCCCTTGACGGAGGGACGGGTTATACTTATTCGACGGTCGAACGGTGGGACACCCATTTGCATCCAACCCGGTCAGGATGCGGTCAGGAGCAACGAAATATGACAGTGACATATTGGTTCACATTATAAATAATTACTTGCCCGGCCGTTCTCCTCTCCTGTGGCCGACTTATGGCCGCCGGCGTATCAGTTCTTTCCGATCAGTCGCTTTCAATTTGGTCGCTTCCGTGGAGTGAGGGAGGCGGATTGTCTTCGATGGATTCCAGTGTCCTGTGCACCCACCCCCGGGTGGTTGTTGGTTTCCCATCGACGGAACGACCAAATAGGCGAAGGGCGGAGTATTCGACTACACGGATCACGCAAGGATCCTGATCCAAAGCAAATGGGGACAAAATGGAGCAAACGGATACGGACACTCCGGGAGTCGGATTGGACGGAGGGAATGGTTTACGACACGCAATTAGTTCTTCCTCGTCCACCTCGTCGATGTCCTCGATGTGTCCCCTGTGCGAGTTCGATTCGTCCTCTAGGAAAGAAGGCCCCTTTTTTAGTAAGGGGCCTAAGGTGCCCATCATCATCATCATCATCCCCTCTGGCGTGTGACCACGGAACCACTCGCTTCACAGTTCATTAAAAGGGACGACGAAGCCGCAGGTCGCAACGGTCGTTCGCTCGATGCGCAGGACTCTCCCCCAGAATGCCCCAGGGATCCACCGATATCGTCATCCACCACCCCTCCCAGGGCTCAACAATTAAGATGGCGCATTTCCGATACAGCAAGCTCTCGGTCCTTTTTTTTATCGAAACATTTTCATTACGGCCACCTCCTCCGTGGTGTGGCGCCCTTCCACTTACCTTCGTTTTGCTGCCACCGATCGAGCCCGGCCGTATCGATCCAGTTTCGTAGAACCGGGTCAGAATCTTCGAAACGCAACCTGTGAATGGTAAGTGGAGTGGAGCGCGGGTGCGCGGGGTTGTAATCGATCGATTTAATTAAGGGTCCATCATCGTCATCATCGAAACCGAGGCCGAGGCCGAGGCCGAGGTGGCTTACCGTGCGAGACGAGTAGCTGGCGAGAGATGTCGCACGGTCGGACGCCCATCAGTGCCAGCTCGACGATTCGCCGTCGGACGATATCGGGTAGGGGGCGGCCATTGACGAAAACTCCTCCCAGCTGGTTCACTCCTGCTTGGCCTGCCAAGAAACGGAGAGAGAGAGAGAGAGAGAGAAAGAGCGAGAATTTAACGTTTAATGTTGGTAGCATAAAAATCCTCCCTCCGCCATAAGGACATAGGAATCGTGCGGTGATATCAAGGAACGGTTTCGATACCGTCCAAGTGCAACATAAATCCACCATAAACGTAATCGAGCGCACACCGAAGCCCAACCATTAGGCCATTCGATGGCCCGGGAATGTCTTCGCTTCTTTGGCCACTTTACGTGAGTGTCGCCGCCGTGGTACGAAATTTCACGCGAGCCTTCCCACTCCTCCTCCGTTTACTTCCCTCTAGAAGCATCACAAAATGCGCGACCATTTCTCGTGGCGCTACATAACTTTTCGGGCATCGGATGCCGCCGGGAGTTTGACCGGGGCCGGACATTTCATAATTTCTGTTTGCGCCTTCTGTTTGCGCCGGGCCACAAATCATACACTTTGAACGCGTTATGACGGGTGTCGACGAAGGGATGGAATGTACTCGTAAGATCGTACTGGCCACGAGTACGCCGGGAGGCTGTGGAGCAGTACAGGATGTCTCGACGGCAGGAATGTCTGCATTCGGGCGATAATTGTCCTCGGCAGACAGATGGAGAATTTTCGGGGAACGAAAAATACCTCAAAAAGCACCGAGCGCATAGCGTGAGATGTGAGCAAAAGCATTGCGGTTTTCATGCCAGAGATCATGCCGTATTTTGTTGCAATCCTGTCGTGGACGTGATACGACTGCATCGGACGGTCTAATCGATGCGTTCTGATCGTTTGTTCCAGTGTTCCATGGCATATTCACCCAAATCTACAGCCAAATATGCTGCAACATAAAATGCATCCCGGTTTGAGTGACTACGAACTCCAAGCGCTGGCGCTACTTTGAAATCCATCAGCGTCACATCAACTTAATTATGGGTTTTGCGGTGGTAATTAAAGTCATCCCTCGGAGGACGAACAAACGCGCACCTGGAACCTGCGAGCAGGGAGAAAGCCCAAGAAAACCATGGCCACAAGCCACGCGACAGCACCTGCACACGGCACGGTTCCTAATGACAAAATTGCTAACCTGCTCCGGGGCCACATCCGTCCGCACTGCTCCGTTACTTCAATCAAACCGAAATTGGGTTAGGATGGTGCAGACCCGGGAATGTCCTGGTGGCACTCTTCGCACATTAACGGCCAGGTGCGACGTTGAACAGCTTCTGAGCCTTCAGTAAAGGGACCTTTTTTACGTAAGAAAATGTTTAAAATTCAAACTAAACAAACCACACCAAGACAAATCCGCCATCGCAAGTACTTCAAAGGTCCTTCGTTTTCGTTCTTTTGGTCCGGGTCGACTCCAAATGATCGGCACGCGACTACAAGTAATGAGGAGTAATTGCATGTTCGAGCCTCAATTCAATTGCCCCCCAAAAAACGGGGCAGAGAGAATCTCGTGGCCACAAACGTGACCAAACCACACGCCCAGAACCTGAGAAAATCCTTCACCAGACGGACAGCCGCGTGGTCCAGACAAACAGCTTCAAGCGTTTGCGCCGCCCTGTCGTCCTGTCCGCGCGTAATGTAGGTCTCTGTGCCAAAAGTCTTGTCTTATGCTCCGATACGATCCGATCGATTACAGCTGCAGCTTTGTTTGTTGTAGCCCTGGTGCAACGGGGTGTCTGTCAGGATTGCTCCAGACTCCATAATTACCTGAGTTGATGAAAGATTGGTGGCGGTGCACATTGCGACACCATCGCACCGATACGTCAGACGCGTCCTCGAGGCTCGAGGCGACGGACACTTGGTTGAATGGATGGCGGTGTGGTCGCCACACTAGATCACATTAAATCAAATATTGATATCCGCCAATGTCCGGCGGCAATACAGTATGCAAATCGGAGGACATCGTGCATCTCAGCCGCGGCGGGCATGTTTGGCGGTGCTACTGAATGCCACACACGTTGTTCGTGCGTTGAGCCGCAAAAAAATAGGGGCTTTTAGGGCTTAGAAAATTGATACTTGTGCTCCGACTGTTTGATTTCATATTTCAATTGCCGTCTAATTCAGGGCAGGTTTGGAATTTGCATAGAATGCGAATAATCGAGTGTTACTCATTTGTATCAGCATTTAGCCCAATGTTGCAATCCAACTGGCTTCTGATGCTTCAAGTGTACGTTTCATCAAATGATTGTTGCTCAATGATGTAACATATCTTTGTAATAGAATATCATAGTCTGTAGCATTTATTTAGCGATATGTAGCAATTTTTGTTAAAAGAAAGCGCACACAGAATCATTTTCTGAACTACTCGAGGACCTAAAACATTAAATTCTTATGGCTTATATTGTTCAAAATACTTCTTCTATTTAAATTGTATGGAATATATTTGTGTGATTTTTCACTAAGTCAAATCAGTAAAAGTGCTTCGCGGCTTGAAGCAAACAGTGAAATTGAAGTAGCTTCTGTTGTAACCGTTTACAAGATTTATATTTGGATGTATGCAAAGGCTGCCACATCCCATCAATGTGCGATGATTAGTAGCACCAGGATTCTTAGTAAGAATTTTATTTCGAAATGTTCTCGGTTCGGAGACATTTCACTGTTCATTTCAGTTGACTAAGTCCAGCTTTTGTTTCACTCAAATGCAAATTCAAAATTAAATGCGCTTTACAGGTTTAGAGCATCCGACTTATCCAACGAAATGTAAGTTAAGTAACGAGACAGACAACGATCCATTCAATCTGCCACTGGCAGTCTAATAAACAATTGCAATACATGAACATAGTAAAAAAAAAGTTAATAGCAATCGTTCTAGCTCGTGAAAACACTGTTTTGTAGCATTCGACTATTTGAACGCCTGAGTGGATTTCAAAGTAACTTAGTTGGAATAAAGTTTAGTTGACAATGTTCATAGACGACAATAACCCACCGGTTATTGACACTGCTGTGAGAAGAGTAAAATCCGACTCTGTTACTTTCTTGCTACAAAACGAAGCTATTTTAAGGATAACAATATGGAATTGTACAGAGTGCGCCATCAGGTGGTCCCCTATTTTAGGGGGTGGCCATTTAATCGTTATCATATTTTGAGTTAATCATCAATAAATGGGATAGAATAACTTAAACAAAATTGGTTTATTTTCTAAAACCGGCTGAAAAATGACGGAGTTATTCAACTTTAAAATAGGGGAGCACCTGATGGCGCACCCTGTATATTCTATTACATTAACACACATTGTAAAATTCTGTTTCTTTATTGACATTACAGAAATACCTTTACCGTTCATGATATAAGCTCTTTGGTGCTTTGCTTGATCGTGATTTGTTATTCGCCACCAATTTCTGCACTAGTTCACCATCTTCCTTCATCATTAAATTTACATTGCCACTTGCGCTTTTGAATGAACTGAATATTCTACAACCAACTCCAAGTGTCCACTGTACTATGCAAACACCACACCAAAACTGCGAAGTTTATATGCTGTCACATCGGCACATTGCAGCGCTACCAAAAGTGACCTCCAATCTACGCGTTCACAAAAACAAAACAGCCAGCCCGGCCAGCTTAAAGTTCAACCGAAACGCGCAGACTTGTCTTCTGCGTACCGCGCACTGACTGACTGACACTGGGATCGAGATGAATTAAACATGACGATAAACCCACAGTCATCGTCGTCCTCCAAAGGACGAACACGGACAAACGCATCTCGCTTGGCTGCTGGGAGCATAAAATCATATTGACTTGGCTTCACCTCACGAAACTGTAGCAGCACCAGTTCGTGGGCCCCGTGGGACAAAAACCAGCGGCCACGCTACGGCGAGGGCGACGATGGTGAAGCGTGATAAAACCTTTAACCATCTTCAACGTTCACGCGCACCCGCGATGACAGCCCAGCATCGTTAATGAGCAGAAGCACCGAAGCACACGTTGCTGCTGATCCTGCACAGCCTTCGCATCGCTGCTCTGGGAGCAAAAAGCACGTTCCCTTCCGTCGACGCACGTGCAATTCAAGATCAGGATCGACCGAGATCGGTACTGCCATCGCATCGATCGTAGGAGTCAATCGGCGTATCGCACGGATCGATCAAGCCAATCGATCGAACAGATCGATCTCGCATTGCAACCACATCGCCCATCGGTACCATCGGTGCATCCTAATGGGAGGGGCGCAAATAGTGAGGTGGAATGGGAGCTAATGGGCGCTTCCGCCGTCGCAAAAAGCTGTCACAAAATTAGCGGCACGAAAGTGGCACCCAGCACTCGAGCCGCTCCGGTTCCGGCACATCGCCATGACACAGATTCGCCGACGACGACGCCAACGAGAACGCACCCGCGGGGAGAAAAGCCTTCAAAAATCAATCATAACGAGCGACGAGATCCCGACGACGATTCCCGATTCCGGCCACAACACCGGCACCAGCTCGTCACAAGTCATCACATCGCTCGCGCGCGCGCGCGGTGAAATATGTGGTGTGCGCGAATTGATTGATGGGGGATATAATTATGATGTCGACCGTTGTCCGTGTCCGTGTCCATCCGTCCGTCCGCCGGCCATTCCGTCGTCGCCGCGCCGGTCGTCAAAACCGGGACAAACCGGGAAATATGTTTATGCTTTTTAATATCGCGCTCCAAGCGCCGAACCGCGCGCACCGGACACCGGTTCCTCCACTCCCCGGCGTCCCGGATGCCCGGATGGTCCGGCCCGATATGGCTTCATTACTCGGACCTCGTTTTGCCCTTTACGCACGGAATGCGCGTGCACACATCGGCGACGCGTATCGCCGCCGACGGCCTCCTTTTCAGGGTAAAAGGGGGTTTGCCCGACGACAAGGAAACGGCCAGGAACCCGGCCTGCAGCAGCACCAGCACCAGCTCATTTAGGACATAATTTTAAATACCAAAAAACGGTCCACGATCCTTGGTTCCATCGTGGTTCGTGGTTCGTGGTCCGCGGCGAATGAATGGTATGCGAAGCACGGTGGAACGTAACCGCCAACCGCCTTACTGCGCCACCGCCATGCGCCTTGATGATGATGATGATGATGATGAACCGGTCAATCTGTCGGGACAAACACGGGACCAAACGGCCAAACAAAATGTGGACGCCAGCTGTGGCCGGTGATCGGGATCGCGAACGGAACGGGCATTTGGTTTTTGGCCACGATCGGACCCCGTTGGATCCGGTATGTAAAGAATGTGCAACGCGACATGGCCCTCCAGCATCCAGGTATCCTTTTCTGATGGTCATCGATGTAGGAAAGTCCGTTAAGGTGTTTGCGATTCAGTTATCATTCAAATGAAATGCTGCTTGGCTGCAGCTGTTGACAACGGGCCTGTGCATAACGGGTTTCATTGCACGGTATAAATGCACTTATGCATTAAGTAGGTATCATGAATGGGTTTAATTTATGGTTTCATAAATTGTTTTGGAAATTATTTCATTTTCCACGATCCAGCAGCGATACACCATCATTGTTCTGTCGTGTCGTTCTGGGGGAGCTTCGTTTTTTTGTAGTTTCCCTTTGTGCCACATTGTTGATGGCATGAGAAGCAGAAGATCATAACGTTGCACGCGATATCAGTTACCGATTTAATTTGAAATTAGTTTATTCTTGTCATGTATTGTAGAAAGCATATGAACCAAACAGCTATCATAGCAATTGAATAAATAAGTACTAAACAATTTGCAAAAACTTACTGAATTTTGGGTCTTTCCATCTCGTAAGCATGACACATACAATGTTTCTTAAAAAGCCTACATGAGGCATTCAAATTCATTCAAACACATAAGAAATTAGAAAAAATAAGCACAAATACTGTGATTATTATTGTGTTGAAAGTCCGGACGATTGCATGAAATTGAGAAACTCTTTAGCATGTAGAATTTCCTGAACTGAATCTGTATCAATATCTACTAACTTATAATTTGTATATTTTTCTGAAGGAAAATGGAGTACTAAAATGGAATCTGAAACGAGAGCTGGAATTGTTGGAAACATTTTCACATAACCAAGATACAGATATCTGAGATATTTTACTAGAACATGATATTTATAATAATTTGAGCCTTCAATCCTTCAATTCACTGCTGACTATAACAAAAGATGTTTTAACTGATAAATGAAATAAATGATGAGTGATAAATGAAAGTAGAAGTCCATCAACTACATCCAAGACTATCTTGTGGGACTTCAATCATCTCAAGTTATGCCAGTGCAAGACTGAATATTGTTGTGACCACGTACACGCATATTTGATCGAATATTACAAATTAAATACAGTTCGCAAGTTCATTTATAAACAAACTTTTTAAAACGTCCGAGGTAACCTCTCCTGGAGTAGATGAGTCAGAATGCATGCGCCTCATCACCTATACCATCTAATCGATTGTTGGCCCAATCGATACCAATTTTCTTGACCATCACGTTGTACCACATTCAACATTCCTGCATTCCTCCGGACCGTTGGCCTCGTTGAACTCATTGGTGAGAAAAAGCATCCACGCCCCATTACTTGTTTACCGCGATACTCGCGGATCGCTCGAGTATCGCTCCCAAAACGCTCGTTCGATCGATCGTACAACATCACATCATCTGGGTGCACACCAAACGCCCGGTCAGCGCTGCGCCTTCTTATCGTCGAATCAGTGTCACCGAAGTGTGCAATTGAAATGCCAGTTCTAATGAACCACGGTGCAAACCCAGAACCAGTCCTCCAGTCCGCGCAACCGCGACGTCTTCTGCGTTACGCAAAGTGGTGCGCGGTTACGGTGACGCAGGGACGCAGGGCGTCTCACCGAACCAACCGAACCGGACAACCCCAAAAAGGGTCGCGTGTACTGGGGCTGGGGCTCCGCGGTCGGACTCCGGTGCGAGAGTGTGTAATGTGTAATGAGTGCTCCGTGATGAGCCACCGAACCGGGGCCGATTAATTATTATGGTCATTTCAAGTGCTGCTGCTGCTGCTGCTGTTGATGATGCTGGAACTGTTGATGGTGGATTCAACTGTTGCTGACGATGCTAATGGTGGTGCTCTCGGTGCTACCTAGGGCTACCCAGTGCCTCGTAAAGCGCCACCACCACGAACCACGGAGAAACTGGAGAAGGAGATGGAACCGACGACGAAACTGGCTGCTGGCCTGACGGCCCCCGGTGAGCTTGGCGGCGCCTCGCAACTACACAGCATCAGTGTCAGCGCCTAGCCGCCGTCGACTCGATCAAAATGGCAAGAAATTAAAATTCATTTCATATAAAACTCTACCAAACGATTTGGAGCCGGCCACAGCAAGTGCACCGCATCTGATGAGAGAGAGAAGGGGAGAAACACTTGATGATGGCTACCGGGGACCCCCGGGTCCTAGCTGGGACATGGGAATACCTTGGAACGCGTATGTTTATACGGTTCGCGTTAGCCGGACTCGCGTTGTGCGCGGTTGTCATTCTCATTCGGTTCTCCTTCTCCACAACTCCAAAAGCCCGCCTCTTGGTCCCTCGGAGCGAGCAAGCGAGCGGGCAACGCTTTTACGCTTGCCACTATTAATTTATGTCTCTTCCACCCCGCTCCCGGTGCCAGGGATAACACGAAACACGAGGACTCCTCCCAATAACACTGGAACCTGGGACCTCGCGAAAGTACTGCCCTTACTGTAGCGTGTAACTGACTGACGAGAAGCCGCGCAGGAGCCTTTTGGGGTACTCCCGCTGGGCTCCCGGGTAGAGGGCTTTTACGATCGACCGAGCTAGCCTCTTACGATCGGTCCGATCCGTTTCTGATTGGCTGTGAAACGTTTATAGGGCGGCGGCCCAAGACCCCGCCGGGGAGTTCCTTTTTGATGGCCGCCCCGTTGGAACCGGGTGTCCTGTCTCGGGAGTTTATGTACCCGCCGGATTCCCCCGGACCCGACTCTCCAAGCGAGCCTCCCATGGCCAAATTGGCGGAATTTAGCGGTTTAATTAGTCCGCGAATGGCGCGCGGAGGCCATTTTCGGACGTTTTGTTCCCGACGACGACGACGCCGTCGACGATGTCGGCAATTAAACTGAATCAAAACCCGCCAGAAACTGAAACGGACCCAAAGCATTCTCCTGGAAAATTAAGTTTAAGACGCTGGGCAATCGGCGGGGGTCGGTGGCAGGGTCGCCCGGACGGCGCCCATTAAAGGAACCGAAGCAACAGATCGATCTGCATATCGACCCTGCGGTTCAGGGCGGCGAGAACAATTCAGAAGCCGAAACGTTTCGGAATCATCCGTCCGATCGTTAAAAGGCATCACATTCGATGATGGACGCGTCGCCACTGGAAGGAGTCCCCTCGAGTCCCCTCGAGTTCGATTCGAATCCCCTTCGATGATATCTTGTTCTGTGGAGCCGCAACACGTACCGGCGATCCTTCAGCACTCCAGGAGACGCCAGACGACCGCGACATTCACACGCGGCGGCGACCGAACGGCTTCCGGCTAAGTCCAACTCCAGCCAGCCCCATGATTAGAGCGCCGTTCCTGCGTATCGATTACACGCGCACACGGTTGCAGCACTATAATTTCGGATCTACGCTCTGTCGCCGGTAAGCACAACATACCATGCAAAGACGATGCAGAGAGCGTCACATTGGCCTCGCTGGCGGATCTTCTAATCAGTGACCGGAGTTCGGGCTCCTTGCGGGCAAAACCACCTTTCCATTCGGTGCAGCCTGCCTCTATCCAATCGATTAGATTAGATGCTGTGGTACTGACCGACCACCACTACTCCGTCACTACACTCGCAGAGTGATCAATTATTTTGATTATGCTTTCGCTATGCTTCGATCGTCGCGCGACGATCGCAAGTTGCAAATTCTAAACATCGCGTCGCCCTCGATCGCCCTGCACGTACACGGTGGTTAGGAGTAGCAGCATGGCCTTTTTCGGTTTCTGTCTCGTGTCTCGTGCATCTGCCGTGGTTCTGGGTGTAATCATGATACCGATCATCATCTTGTGCCACCGCAGGAGACAACCGAACGGGCATTGTGTGTCTCTATTGGTCTCAAATAGGCTCACGATACTGGCCCACCACGGATGGCCACGTTGTTTGCTTGATGAAATCGATCAATTATTTAGCGTCAATTGTTATCATTAGGCTGTTTATTTGGCTTGATGAGAAGTTGTTTGAAGTTTATTAACTGGAATTGTAGTGCAAGAACGGTCATTCTGCAGCTCACTTTGGAATACACACGTGGTTTCGTGTAAGAAGAAGAAACTGAACTTGCAATGAAGCTCGTTTTTGGCACTCATTTCGAGGAACATATTCATACCCTGTCATTTGTCAATAGCCAATTGGACTACAATTACAGCAGCTTGATCTTCTTCAATTAATTCACCAACCATTGCCAGAATAATGTAGCACCACAAGGTTTTTTGCTACGCATAGTTTAAAGAAACTGATGTAAGGTATACATTTTTGACGGTATATTTGGTCGAACAAGATAATCTTTTTGAAGAAAAACATTTGGAATTCCAATTTGGATCAGTCCTTTTAAAGGTACGATCATCATGAATCTCATTCAATGAATGAATCACAACGGCAAATGTTGTGTTCGGTGACTAAAATCTAAGGAATAAAATCATGGTATGTTTTGCTGGTAGTGATTAGTACTTGACTTTTTACATGGAGTTTGAAGCCCTTGTTGTAACTTTTTACATGGGCTTAAAAGCCCTTGTTGTAACCTTGAAGGAAGATGATTGAATGATCAAGAACTCATGAATCTCTAGTCAAGGATGCTAGTCAAATGGGTCAAATTTAAGCCTGTCAAACAACAAATTGGAGTCACCAAAAGTCAGACATGAGTCGGAGTTCGTACTTACTTACTTAGTGTTGTAACTAACTGTGTTGTAACGGCTTGAATCATTGATCCTACAGACAATGTTGACGAATTGCCAATAGAACAACTTCTTAACTTAATTGTATTCCACTAAATTCGACCCCAAATCCATGCAAAGATCAACCAAACCAACTCATCCTGTAGCAAACGCTACTGTTTCCCTCTCAAAAGCACCGACCCAAAATCAACTATTCGTCTTTCCACCTCCAAATTCCGCGCTTTATCGAAGCTACAAACGCAAAACCCAACACTTCGATTAATTGGAACTGATTAGATACACAGTTTACACGACAAATGAGGTGTTTTTCTGCCTTCATCAGAAGCCCCACCATTAATCCATCTCGCGACTGCCACCGGAAATGAATCGTCTGCGTGCGTGTAACGTCCCTGGCGTTAATGGCGCGCCGCGGTGAGCCTCCTTCTCTCCGTGGATCAGTGGCAAAAGGCGCACGGCGCGTTTACGGCCATTCCGATCGGATGATGGGTTCGCTCCCATTACAACGGATTGTTGTTACAGCTTCTCAAAAAGCGCCCTTACTTACGACGCGGTGAGGGTAGCCCTTTTAGCCTCTCGAGCAAGATTAACGAGCCCACCTTCCGTTCTGCCAAAGCGTCTGTCAACTGGCCGCGGTCCGTTCCGTGGCGTTTACGCTCCGTTCCATCCATTCCGGCCATCGCATTTTCCAGGAAAACACCCTAACAACGCACCACGCTTGCCACGCTACACGCTAGCGGCCGTTTCGGGAGCAGGTTGAATGCTATAAACCTCCGTGGGCCAAACCAACCTAACCTCCAAATTGGTTCCACAATGGCGCTGAGCACCCACTCGCTCTCTCGCTCGCCACTCGGATCATCTTAATTAGGAAAATAAAATGGTAACAACACCTGAAAACATCACTTTTCTCCGGCCTGGTAAGTCGTGGCCGTGGCGAGCACTGTGTCGGCGGCATGCCAAGCAGCGATCCTAGCGAACCACCGTGAACCACGACCAAAAGATCCTAGCTCTTTCTCCCTTCTTGGCTTTCATCGTTGAACGTGGAGGCGCAAATGAAGCAGTAAAACGCAGTGCGTAGTTAGCAGAAAACTAGAAGGAAAAAAGCGTCGCCGTTAGTTGACGAGTACTGGCGCATCACAGGCTCCTGTCCAACTACGGTTACGGTTCCACTCGTCCCGGGTGTTGGGGACGCATTAACCATGGCCCTTCTGGAGCTTCCGTGACTCTCACTGGGTGCCGACCTCGAGTTTAAAGCTACAGCAATCGCGTACGTGGCCACTGTGGAGCCAATTAATGCCAGCCAGGCCTCTTGAATGCACTCTGACCAACGCTCACCAAGCAGTGAGACCTACGACCACACTAAAGCCCCCCGCGTAGACTCTTGAAGCTACGAAGCCAACACACCTTCCAACGGCGTACCGTTCCGCCATAGGATCGTGAACGAATTAATTCTGTTTTCCGTCACCGCAAGGGACATAAACTGACAAAAGCACCAACACCACCACCACCACCACCACCACCGTTCAATACCATATCATTTGATAGGTACTGGCAACTCCGTGGGCTTCTCGTCCTGCAGCGAGTGTCCTGGGCGAGATGCCGATCCGGTGACGATCGTCATTCGTCATTTTCTCGCTCAGTTTCCCTCGGTCCCGAGAAGAGGACGACGAACAGAAAGGAGGATGGGGCATTGCATAAATCCATTCTTACAGTCAATTAATTGTCAACTCGCACAACCGACCACGACGGCTACGACTGGTACCAGCTACAGTACATCACCAGGAGCGTAGGAACCACGCGTGAAAACCAACTCCTGAGTTCGCCGACACCAGAGAGATGTGTCGGCGATCTGTCCACCAGAACAACAACATTAAGTAAAAACAACCCAGATCTCCTGTTCCGATGTTCGTCTCCCATCGGCAAACCACAGCCGATAGCAGCGCAAAGCAATCATTTGCGCTTACCAGCGTGCGGCGATCGTGGCCACGGAAGTGGGATCACAGGGTCCGGGAGAAGGAAGCAGAAAAAAAAAACGCGAAGCGAACGCGAACCCGATCCTTTCCAGTCAACGCGCACGGTTGGTTGATTTATATCGAGCATCGGGGAATGCATAATGTCGCAGCACAAGGTGCGCCACGGCAAAAACGGGATCCAATTTAAAGTGATGGGAAATCACTCTCACACGACACACTCACGGTCGCGCACGATTGGTCGGGTTTTCGGATCCTCGGTACCCGTGGACTACCCGTGGCCGCGCGGAGTCCGTTCCCAGAGGACAATGTTGTTGACGCAAGCAAAGGGAGGCGACAATGGATGCGATCTTTGTCGACAAGTGGTCAGGATTACGGTTGATTAGCTGGTAGCGCTGAGCATATTGTCTTCTCTATTCAAGCTTATTGCCTTGGTTTCATATTTACTAAATGTTTTTCTTTTCAACAGAACTATTCAATCGCTTGCAATCAATTATCGTCATTTTCTAGTTTATCATTCCAAATCATTCGTGAAGGGCAAAATATACCCTAGGGACTACGTCGTCATCTGTCTTTCTTTACGCGACATTAATCAATTTCTCCATGTTTCTTTCTAAGAAACGTGGCCTAATACCCTTCAGAGAATCGTTTTCTCAATGACAAAAAGAGTAATTATTGTGCAGAAGTCTAGAATTAGATGCAAATTCTCATATCATAAGCAACTTGTAGAGACTTATGTTTAGACTTTATCCTTCCTCACAGTTTTCTTGAATACAATGCCCCATTTATAGGGCCCCTGAGCCATTATTATAGTGAACAATACTTAACGATTATAATATGCCCAAAAGCTCACTTAATGTTGCAAATATTTTACTTT
>NC_064877.1:56410646-56415646 GCF_943734665.1 Anopheles aquasalis
CACACTTTTTGTATAAAAATCACTTAATCATGTTATTAAATATGGCAATTATGAAGGTTCGTGATCCTTGCATGAATATCGTTTTTGGTGTTGACTCAAGCAATTTTCAGTAAGCAGTTCATTTGAACAAATGAAACAATTGCTGCCACATTTAAAGAAAATCAACTAGTCATTTGTAATCAATAGTCAATAGATGTTTTAAAATGAAATCCCCATAGAAGCATAAACCATAAAGCTACGAATCTGAATCTACACCAAAGACCCATACTGCTTGAATTATTCATTTAGTCAATCATTTATTTATTTCTTGGTTTTTTTGAGTCCTTTAGATTTATGCGAATATTGCAGGGTGCTTTTTTTATCAATCTTTGTCGATAGGCAAATACCTTAGTATTAGAGCATTATACACTAATACTTGTAACACTATTACAAATGTACATACTTGCATTGACTTTAAAAATATTATTCTAACACTCTTTCCATATTCGCCAGTATTATCTTGAGCTAAATTCTTTAAAAGCACTTTTTTACTCCATGAATAGAATGAGTAATCAAGTTTCCATTCGTTTTAAAAATAAAGAATGCAAATGCATCAAAAGCTCCAAACAGTTCTCGTCTGCATAAGTCGTGGATTCAAAAATAAAAAATGGCAATCCACCTCAATGTTTGCACCATCGGTAGGTTAGAAACATTGAGGCATTATTAGTCCCATCCCATCGCATCCATTGCCACACCTGTAAAACGCATGGTAGCGTCACAAAAACGAATTGATAAATATCCACCTTCCACCATCATCAACTGGCACTGCTGCAGCCGCAGTCCTCAAAACACTGGCTGGGTGATGTTTTCTGGTCTTTTGCCGCCCGTCAAAGGTCAGCGACGGAACGGAACGGAAGTTGCTCCAATTTGACACGGCAATGGTAACAAATTGCCAGCTTTCAAGAATGTTTGCCCGCGAAACCCGCGGCATGATAGATTCGTTTTTTCCAAACTTTTTTTTTTTGTTTCTGCTTCCTTCCCATCAGTCTTACGGCCACTATTCCGGAACTAACTTTACCGTCCAGAACGTGTCGTCCCCTGCGGCTGGGAAGGCAGGAACATCGAACCGAGAATGCTTTCAAGGGCGCCCAAACGGTTGCGGCTGAAGCGGAGAAAAATTGCCGGATCAGACCAGACCAACAGACCTGCAGTCGTCGCTGATTGATTGACGAAAGAAGCCCTCAGGAGTTACAAGGGCCAAACCGCATGAGGGCAGACAGGTTGCCGTAGGTTGTGGGCTCACACTCGCACACACCTTTACCTCTATGACGTGCCCCAAAATCCTCTGTGACCAGGGATGGATGCATGCGAAAGCGAGGAGCCGGTGGCAGAAACATTAACGGCGGCGATGCCACAACATAGCAATTATCCTAATGTACCAAAACTACTGCCGAACGAACGATGGGCACGTAGATCATCTCCTTCGCCCTTTTTTTGAATCGAAACATTATGAAGCGATCGAGTGGCCACCTTGACGTTTGATGTTCATCTGCTCAGTGACAGTCATTTCTTTCGATTGCTCCCTTCGTGATGGTTATTCCGTTATTTTCTTCCCTTTTTTCCTCTCAATTCTGCGCTTCAGACGTTCGTCTATCGCGCTGCAATGTTGCAAGGTACCAAGTTATTGGGAGCAATTTATGCTAGATATAAAACAATCACCTCCGAACATCTCCGAGTTGGTGCTGAGTGGAGAAAACTAGTTTTTGGGGGGAACTGGGGAGCCTGCAACGTGGGGCGAAAGCTCGCTCAGCAAGCTTTCGGCTCCACAAAGTGGAGGGTTAAGCGTACGGCGAGTATAGCTGCAGGCGGCTCAGTTGCTCCCCAGAAAAACACGATCTCTATGATGCTGGGAGCATTTTAAGCTGTGTTTAAGAAATATTTAACTGTTTTGTAAAACAGATTCTCTTGTACAGCGGGGGCGAAGCACATTAAAGCACTCCAATTAGGAAGGAAGAGCTGAAGCTGCGCCAGACCAGTTTTTCGTCTGTGAAAATGCTACCAACGATCGTCGTACAATCGACATCATTAGAAACGAAGAATGCATTCCACCATCGCCTCCTCCAACGCGTCACAGTACATTTAAATCTATTTGAGATTCATCCGCTTCTTCTGCTGCAGTCAGTCTGCATGGCATGATTATGATTATGAACCGCACACGAAACCATCCTAGGGACCAAACGTCCAGAACTCGGATTATTCCAAACGATTCACCCAAAAGAAGAAGCGTTTCGAGAGGTAATTGTCAGGCCTCGCGGCAGCGAAAACCGAACGAAACTGCCAACTGCCAATGCCAACACCACAACATCAAATGCCCAGCAGCAGCAGGAGCAGGAACAGCAGCTCCACAATCATCGCCGGATATTATAGCGTTAAAAACAAACGACGCCTGGGGGCCGATTGCGAAGGCGGACTCGAGCACACACATCCACCCAGGACACAAATGCTTCACAGCGATGATGCTGGTGGGATGATAATTAGCATATAATTGAACAGTTTGTGATGGTCTGGACCGGCGGTCCTCGGGCGCAATCAAAAGCGTTCCCGAATTATGTTGCAACGAGAGCGCGCGCGTGTGAGGTTAGGAGCCCGGCGACGACTCACGACACTCAGGCGTCTACGGCAAATCAAAAAGCCAAATAATTGTGTCCAGCAAACATCGTCCTCGCCCTCGCAACCCCCCACCAAAAAAACGATGCTCTGCCTGCACACATATGACTGTAATTTTCTTCATTAGAACGGCGATCTGATGCAGCGACGGTGGAAGCAACAACACGGAACATGGCAAAATGCAACCATTTTGATGACCGCCCGGTTTTTGGGGCCGCTTTATGAGATCGACATTTATGCAGCAAAAGAAAAATACAAACCCCCCGCAGGGTCGCACACTTACTAACTACTTTTTGATTAAGTACAGCACAACCGTGCACGCACATCGGTCTGGGGCATCCGTCTGTGGTGCATTTAGGATTAGAATTCGGTTAGAAGTCGAGCCACTCGTTCCCCCGGGCGGGGGACGAAATACGTCTCGCAAAGTTGTCTTGGATGTTGCTTCCGAGATGATTGTGCGTTCGGGGGAGTTGCGTCGGAGTTTAGGACGCTTCAACGGCGCCTTCCTCCCTCTCTGGTCTGGTGCTATTTTTTATCGTCCGTCAGGAGGGAGAAGCATTCATAACCAGTTTTGCTTTCCAGCGAGCATAAACAGAACAGCAGCAGCAGCAGCAGCAGCAGCTCCGAGACCGAAAGACGGAGCGCCACTTGCAAGCAAATTAAACCGCCGATAAACTTCATTTAATGATGGGCTGACCTTGGCGCACGAAAGCGAAAATACCGCGAAAGTAGCCAATGTATAAGGCCACCATGTATAATGTTGATGGTGGACTCCCTGGGTCTGATGAGGAGCATGATAACCACGCAATTTAGTTCTAATCTGCTCCAAGAAGCCGCCTTCGTGTGGAATCACCATTTGCGATGCATCTGAACACTGCTTTAGTTCGTCTTTTCGGAATATCCAAAGGACAAATGTTAATTTTTCTTCTCCCTCAAGTGTTGAATATCAGTAGCACTGTGAGGGCATCCCCGCGAGGGTATCTTCACATCAACCAACCGGTCGACTAATCTTTCCTGCATCAATCATCGCGGTCGCGCACGATCTACGAGATTGCATATTTTGGTTGTTGGTGGTTGATGGATTTCTTTTCTCTTATCTAGCATTTGAATTTGAATTCGGCATTTTTTCGAACCAGACACAGTTCCATGTGCTAATTGGGCGCGATGTCGATACCACCGATGGCGAGCTACATAATTCATCAAAAGCAAAAGGAAAAAAACACAAATTCACGATCCACGCAGCGACATCAATATTCATTTCATCCATCCAATCCGACCACGGTTTCAGGGTTCTCGGGGGCCGATAGGCCGTTCTATCATAAAACATAATGCATCGCCAGGAATTTATGCGCTCAAAAAAAGAGGCGAGCAATCCAACGAAACCACATTTCATTCACGGCGCGATATGCAAAAAGGTTGGCAATGAGGTCCTTGGGTCCACGGAAGCCACCACGGAGCGATGGTCATCCATCACACATTCCATCGTTTCCAGGACTTCCAGGGGGCCCATAAGTCGCGTGGTAGCGCCAGTGCCAATCGAACAGATTGCCCACCAGCGGAGCCAACTGGCCCGGAGTTCCCTGTAAATCCCCGTACGAATGCATCCCGGCCACGAGACCCCTGCTCGAAGCAGCACCACCACGGTCGGTCCCGTGGCCACCTAAATGCCCATAAATCTTCCTGTTCACACTTTGTCAAATGCGAAAATAATAAACTTCCCCGGGATACAGTCGACGTTACGCGGTAGGGTGCCCGTAGTGTTTGCCCGTTCGCGGGCTTGAGGACTTCATCCACGGACCAGGACCGTCAACCTTTTTCCTGTTTTTTTCCAATTATGTGCGAAAAGGAGTCGATCAGAACCATAACATCACTTTCTTCAGGAAATGACCGACTAAAAGAGCAGCAGGAACAGAGAGAGTGAGCGAATCAGGAATAGGGATAACATATAAATGTTTATATTATTCAGTGAAAGGACTAATGTTCGCTCTGCCACAACACTTGCGATAATTTATGGTTGACCCGGAGCAAGAAGGGGTCCCAAATACCGAAATCGGTATCGTTCAGCTGGCAGCAGCCATCCCGACTGTCCTCTCTCTCTCGCTAGCGACCGCACAAACCGCATTAGGGACGGTCCAACGGGTCCTGGGGTACCCCATGAGTCGCACCACAAGAGCGACGGATTAAATGATGATTTTATTAATGGTAGTACTACTACTATCTCTCCCTTTCATTTCTTCCCTGGCTTTGTCCCTTTTTCATGGCTCGGAGCGAGGAGACACCAGAAATGGCACCAGAACAATTTAGTTCCTATTACCGATTCGAGTCGTTGCGGTGCCGTTGCAACGTTTTGCGAC
>NC_064877.1:56420646-56425646 GCF_943734665.1 Anopheles aquasalis
AAAAAGGAAGCGTCTGAAAAGGGGTTTTCCACCTCCCCAGCCGCAATGGATTCGAATGAATGGGAAAAGTTGAGCGAAGGATACTTACCGAGGCTAAGGCTGAGCCCAGACCAGGAAATGTCCCGGAACGTGCCGGTTCCGAAACGAGCAGCGAGCATGGCGGGCATGGATGTGGCGGCACAGGATACACAACACACACTCGCACACAGTCCCACCTGCCAGGACCCTAATGGCAGGAGATGCGCTTTGATGTAACTTTTCCTGTTTCTACTTTCTTCCCCTTCCCGCTGTCCTTTGGTTGTTCCTTGGCCATTTGATTCCTTGATTCGCTTCGAAGAAAGACTCCCTGGGCAAAATGCTGAAAGCGACCACAAGGAACAAGGTGGATTCGAGCTGTACCCTTCGTTCTCCTCCTTCAAGACGAAGATAATTTAGCTTAATGGCGCCCCGGTGCCTTGTGATCCTGGTAGCGCGATAAAAAATACAAAAAACCGACGGGCAATGACTCCCTCGGTCGGTTACAACGACCGAACGCCCGGAAGCAACCGTTTTGGTGAGAATGGCCCGCTGCACGGGCGCGTCTTGGTAGGCGGATGATCAGCGAATGCAATGACAACCGGACATCGTGCCAAAAGCTCCAGCGATCCGTGGAGGAAGATGCATGCGCCACGAGTTAAGCTGTGATGAGCAACGCATGCAACACGCTGTCAACGCAGCCGACGACATGAGGACACGTTCTGGTCCATGGCACGAGCCAAGCGTTCACGGAAGGGGTTCGTCCTTTTCCATGTTTTTCAGCTTTGCAAGAGGCGTGCACGGGGTCGTAACGTTGAATGCATGTCACTGACGTCGCGTGGGGTGTTTGATTAGGAGTTATATTTTTTTCATAGCAAATGTTTTTTAAACAATCTAAGCTGATAGTTTGGGATGAATGCAGTATGGACCATAAAAAAAAACAAGTGGCATTTGATTACGACAGTCAAAACTGGCATTAGTTCATTTTCTGAAATTTCTTCCGTTGAAATGGTTGTTCCATAAGTCACCTAAATTTGGTAGCTGCTAGAAAATTAGATTAACCAACCAAGCTTACTAAAAGGAAGAAGGAAGAAAGGTTGCCACTCTTAAAAATGAACCATCGTTAAATTAATATGATTTAAAAGACCAGAGTCCATTATGTTTTCATTAGGAAAAGAAATTTATTCATCATCTTTCTTTGTTTTAACGTGTGCGTAATTATTAGATCATGTTAATGCCGAAGGTACGACAATTCAAAGACCCGTCTTTGGTGCTGGTGGCCAAAACAATTAAATCATTTATGCAGTAGTAATTGCCCAGTAAACTCTTTCCATGTAGCATATTTTGCAAATATCACGGGAGTAATTAAAAATGAGTGTCGAGAACTGTTATGAACGTTGTCAGTAAAATTGACCGATATCTGTAGATAATGTTCGGTTCTGTCGGCAATGTTCCATATTTAGCTTCTGAAATATCGTTTGTCTTAACAATCATGTTACATCTAAGAATATCTATGAATGATTGTTGATGGCCCATGATCATGTATAACATTGATTAAACATTGCTCATCTTAACCCATCGCTTCGTATAGGACAGAGATGGAAAAGCAACTCATTACCACTTCAATCGCTGGATTCTAACCACCAGTGACTAAACTAACCAGCGTCGGTGGTGTAATGGTCAGCATAGTTGCCTTCCAAGCAGTTGATCCGGGTTCGATTCCCGGCCGACGCACTAGAAATCCTTTTTGTGTGTGCTGCTTTGTTGCGCTTATATCGTGCCACCCCTATCTGTGACCTCATTCTTAACATATCTAGTTTTATGTTTTGTGAGCTGATTGATAAAAGCTGATGAATCCAATGGAATAGACGTTTCTGCATTCTTTTATTGAAATACAACTAACGCGCTTCAGCCAAAATTATGAATCAGAGAATGACAAGTATTCCTCTATATCACTCTGCTACACGTAATTGAAGCATCATTATCATTCAGTAATCGGAAATTCATCAAATTGCACGCAAACACCTCTTATAAATTGCACAAACATTCGGATCTCTTGTGTTGTTATTATCGGTGCTAACTATCGACCGTAAATAGGGGATAATGGGAAGATTGCGAACATTTTGTCATCTATTGTGTTATCTTTTAAAATGGTTCCAGAATTTTCAACTCCCCAGTCTCCAATGGTTTTTCATGCTTGGCCGAATGGGACACTAAAGTTGAGGGTTTTCCAAAGGCTTTGCAGCAACCGCAAGCAGCAGATATTTTTAAATACTACTTAAATAATACTATCATGATCAAAATTAAACCGGAATTTTGTCATAACAAGAAAGTACTTGTTTTTTCTTCAAAATTCAATTTGTCCCCTTCAAAGTAGTCCCCGTCGGATGCAATGCACTTGTGCCAGCGTTTGATCCACTCCTCATAACTTTTCTGGAACTCGGTTTTTGGTATAGCCATTAGTGCCTCCGGCGATTTTAGCTTTATTGCCTCCACACTCTCAAAACGAGATCCTCGTAGTGGTTTTTTGATTTAATTGAATAGGAAAAAGTCACATAATACGAAATCAGGTGAATTGACCGGTTGTTGAATGGTATTGGTGTTGTTTTTGAAGAGAAACTCACGAAGAATCAACGCATTATGAGATGGCGCATTATCTTCATGGAGAATCCACGAGTTGTAACCCCACCAAGGCAGATTTTTTTTTTGCGGATTAATTCAAATGATATGTTGGTGGTCTCAGCTATCTCCCTTATCGTCAATTTGCGCTTTTCGATCAACAATTTTCGGATTTCATCGACGTTTTCGTCAGTTTTGGATGTCAATCGCCTTCCAGGACGACAATCGTCCTCAACAACCGCACGACCACTTTTAAAGCGTTCATACCACTGGTACATCTGTGTTTTTGATAGAGTATTGTCACCATAACACTTTTGTATCATTTTTAATGTGTCGGAACACTCAATTTAATTTTTAACGTTGTTCATGTTTTGAATCAATTTTAAAAATCGCTATGACGTAAAAACTTAATGCAAACAAATCTCTGCTGTAAACGTAAATGAAGAGCTGGCAAGCTGAAACTTGGCATGTACATCAGTAGCAGAGCCGTCAACGTAATAAAAAAAAACAGAATTTAAAATTGATAAGCCCGCGAGGAATAAATTCAAAATTCCGGTTTATTTTTGATCATGGTAGTATATCATCAAAGACATAATGTTTTCAAATTGATATTGTATTGATCCGATATGCCATTTGCAAAATTCATTATTGTTGACTGCATCGTTTGGATCTTACATTCCGGTGCTCCATCATGCTTAACCAGTTGATGGATTGTTTGACCTAATCAACCATTTAGGCACTAATAACGAGCTGAATGATAACAGCATTCTCTCATACTGATTCCCTTCTCCTTTCCCAGATTGAATAATCGTTCACTAATGGCCAGCAACAATAAAGCATCTGGTGTTATTGTTATGGTGTGATCCAATCTCCACATCATGGTACAATTACCATCCCGTACTCGATACGGATCGACCGGAAACGAAAGAAATCCCGAGCAAAACGCTGCCACATTCACACATTTACGGTTCCATAAAAAAGGTTAACAAAGATAAGAAGAAAAAAACCTAAAAACAAGCTTAAAACCGAAGACAACCGGACCGAAAAAAAACAACAGCAACACACACGTAAAAGAAGTCGAAACATGACGAAACAAACGCAACAACGCGCCACGCGATTACAGCGACAACGCTGGGTTATGTGAGTAATTCGTAATTAGCTACACTCCAGATACTCGCTCGTGTGCAGGGGAAAGAAAAGCCCCCCCCCCCGCGATCGTTGAATGGTTTTCACCAAAGGCAGCCCCTCTCGCTCAACCACATTATGCTGTGGAGCAGCCGCAGACCCATCATCCTCCCGCCGTTTACGACACCCACACCCGAGACGGACAGAGAGTCTCATGCGCGTTCGACTCACTTCGATTCTCCTGCGCCTTTCTTTCAAACCGTCGGGCCGCGGGCAGCATGTTGGCAGCGGAGCATAACAAATGCGCACCGAGGCCAACATACAAACAAACGATGTTGCCATCGCTGGCACGACGAGTGTAACGAGCCTTTTTCCACTCGCATGTTGGCCACCACGCGCTCTCGAACGCGCGCGTGCTGCTGTTATGACATCGTTTCGCGAACTGCCACCGAGCCAGCACATGCGATGCGATCCGCTGCTTTCTTCTCTCCTCTCCAGCATGCCAGCATCATGATGCTGCCAGCTCGGTGCACGCTTATTATTGATATTATGACGCCAATCATTGCATTACGCGAGGCGTTCTTTCATTCTACCGCGGCCTGTAATTTAGGGTTGATCAACAACAGCGGGAGTACCTCTTTCCGCTTTCCAGAGGTGCTAAACGATGTTCGTCCTCGCCGCAAAACGATCGTCTGTAGGGCCTTCAACAACAGAACCCTCTACAATGGCCAATCGCGGTGACACTGTTCTGCATGTTGGCTGAGGCCACGACGAACAACAGCGCAGCATCGCAGTAGGTCGATCGCGATCGCCTGCCCGTCCAGCTGGCGCACGTTATTAGTTTACGTAATGATCTTTTTTTTTTTTTTTGTTAAGATGAAAGAGCAACGCTTTGAAGAGCAAACCTTTCAAACGAGCAGACCCCTGTACGATCCGATCGATCGAGAAGGTGCTTACGATCATTACATTCATGGCTCTCTCTCTCTCCCCAGCAGTCTCTCGTTGACCACGGTATAAGGCATAGAAATAATGCATTAATGCACAGCACCTTGCGGGGAGCGGTCTTTGTTTTCCATTGCGTCAATTGCATTATTTTCTCGACCCTCGGTACCATCGTTGGAAGTGAAATCAATGCAGATCGAGCCTCGACGTTGTATCAAGGATCACGTCAGTTCCATTAGCGTGAGCATCGCTGGAGTGGATGGAGATCGTTTCCTTGTGCGATACATTGTGTAACACAT
>NC_064877.1:56430646-56448146 GCF_943734665.1 Anopheles aquasalis
CGTGGTTAGGATTGTACAGCACCAACCGCACACCCACGAGCAAGGCCTTTTCCTGTACCGGACGCATCAACATCGAGCTCGCACCGCTCTTTGGAATCATAAAACAAAATATTCCTCACGTTGGTCCCCCCTTCCCCTGCCACGCAATCAAACTGACCACCCACACATACGGTCATCCAAGCGTAATGATCAATCCAGCAAAACAACCCACATCTCTCTCTCTCTCTCTGTCTCTCTCCACAACTCAAGGTCACCAGCCAAAACACTTCGCACCAACCAATGATGGTGGGGCTGGTGGTCACTCCAGCGTAGCGCACGCATCTCGTATGCTGTTTCCGTTTCCGTGGCCACGACAAGGAGACGTCTTTGAGGATCGGATTTCTCTTCGCAAACCGATCACCCCCACCTCCGGTACCTCGCGAGTAGCAAATGTCGCTTGTGCGTTGCTGGAAAGATTTCCCAATCCCGCAGCAACGATCAACAGCAACCGAAATGGTTGATTCGATATCGTCGTCGTAGTCGACGCAGCCTTGACCCCAATCCAATCGAGACCCCTTTTGTGTTCCAAAAGCCAACCAATTTTCCCTTCGATTTCGGCGGGCCCCCCGATCTGGTCCGCGATCGCAAGCCACCGTCACTTCATTACGGCTCCGAAGGGTTCCGTTGCACCGTGCGCTGCGGGACTTCTGCAAGGGGGTCCAAACCCGGACCCCCCCCCGGGCCCGGTATGACATAACTTCCAGGTGGCACATTAAGCGAGAGCTGCCTCCCCATTCGGGCGCACCAACACCGCACCGATCATCTAATGTTCTTCGAACAGGGGCGCGCGCGCGCTCGCCAAGAGTCGAGAGAGTTCGACGCCCCGGACGCGCGCCACAGGTACACGGTCCCGGCATTTCGCAAATTCATCGCCATCGCTCTTCGCTCCGTGAGGGGGATCGATGGAATCGAATCCGGCTCGCAAAAGGGAGGGGGGGGGCTCCGCAGGAGGGGTGGATTACGGTGCCGAATGAAGCTAATCTCGTTACATCGTGATCTCTTCACGAGTGTCTTTCTCTCGAGCGCCTCTCGAGAGTGTTGGCCTCGTTTCTGGTCCCCCGCCCGGGGCCTCAGGCTCAGCGATTTTCATCGATTTCTAGAGCTCAACACCCCAAACTGCCCCCCCTTTGGTCGATCGGTCAGACTTTCCACCGTAGATGCAGTATCCGCTCGCACTCGCCGTTCGTCGCCCGTCGTTCGTCTTCCGTCGAAATGATGGTGGTGCGTCAACGTTGCGCAAATTTCCGCTCTGTAAATTTCCGGTGGAAATTGCTTCGGTTACCTTGCCTCGTCTGGTTTTGCGCTCGGGCCCACCTGTCGAAACCGTATAGATTAGGCTTCCCTCCGGTGATCCAGCCCCGGTGGTAGTTTGCACTACTGATCGCAACTTCGGCTGTGGTGGTTAGAAGATCATTTTCGCTGGGAGCAGTTTGGAAATGCTAGAACTGCAAGAACTGGCATTTCGCTTTTCGGAATTGTATTAACAAATCGTGTATTTTTCATTAAGAAGCTTGAATGGTATTCTGAAATATTGTATTTGTAATCATTTCTATTTTGACGCACAGCAGTCCGTCTGCTCAAAATAAGTTTCAGGCTTTATTATTATTTTCTTCAACGCTAAAAACGAAACGATTACAGCAACACGAAGAATCAATTGAAAGAGGTCTGTGTTACATATTACCCGTTTTTCACAATAAAGTAAAGGGCAACTGTAAATATTGTTTTCGATTACTTCAACACATTTCGGCTTGAAAGGGGCTAAACTATTTATTTTTTTTTAGCACCGTCTTTTTTTACATTTTTAAATTTATGCTAAGTTGAAAGGCTTATGTTTTCTTAAATTAATCGAAATAAAACGGGCAAAGATATTGATTTTCAAAAATTTGCACTTTATAAATGGCTCAATGTATCTCCCAACTTTGAAGCGAGTTTCCCATAAGAACTATAGTAGACTATAAACAATTTTTCAGAAAGCCACCTAAATTTTTAAATGAATTTTGTTCACACTGAAATACTGATGTAAAAAAGTTTTATTTACTAATTTCCCAAAACAAAATCTTCAAAAAATAAAATAAAACATCAAAATTCTACCAAATATATCGCATTTCGAATTACTATTACTTCAGCTTGTTGTGCCTTCATCTTTGTGGCAGCAACCAAGTAATCATATTATTTAGTTGATTTGATTTGTGATTGATTGACAAGAAGAAGCAACTTGATTTCCTGTTGCTGGACAGGCGTACACAGGCAGCTACCAGTTTCGTAAACATTGTTGCCCGATCAATCTTTTCACAAATTCCAGCACTTGAACCGCAATCGCAATCGCCCATTGATTACCCCAGACCACCGTCCATAGCGATTGCAACTTTTGGCCTAAACGTGTCTTCTATTTCAACAAAAGCTCCTTTTTTCGGTGTTCGAACCCATCCATCGCATCATCGCATCGCATCAGTTGGGCAAGATGCACCCCCGATTTTGAGCGACGGCCGTAACCGCACCGCCGTTCACCGTTCGCCAATTTACAGCGTGAGCTTTGTAACGGAATGACCACCAGGCGAGCCCTACAGCAACGGCGCTACATGCCCAGACTCATCCTTACGTGGCATGTGCCTGAAGCGATATTGACGGCGAGCGAACACGGCGCCGAAAACCATCGCATAAAACGGTGCAAAAGAAAGGTACCGCGCCGAGTGGTGTGCCAAGAAAGCACACACCTACAGCAACATCTAAAAACTGCAATTAGATTAATGAACCTTATCGTACGCTGCACCGCTACTCGCTCGGTGCACGCACGCCACCACTTCTCGAGCCAAGCGCAAACCTCCGCTGGATCGATCGCGTGGTGGCGAGAAAATCGAAAATCATCAACCTCACACCTTCGAATTCATCGCTCCTACCGCTCTGCACTCTGCACGATCTCATGCTCGATGGCAATCAAACGGATCTCAAAAGCCATCAAAAAGGTGTACGGGTAGAGACATCGTGCCGTGACGGGTGACGAATCAATCTCCTCGGCGTAGTTCCTCGCAGCAAACAAACAGATCGCCATCAAGTGGTAATGAGAGAGCGAGAGGCAAAGAGACGAAGAGGAAGATCAACATAAAATCCCTTGTCTCGGTGGCAACCAATCGATCGAATTATGTTTTGTTGCCTTAAATGAACTCCCCAAAAAAACAACCGAGAAAGACAAATACGATGCGATGCTCATGCGATTGCATCAATTCCCCGTTGAGACCACTCGCCCCGCTGTATTCTAATGATCGGGGTCATAACTTTATGTAACGATGAGCATACGGCGAGCACAATGCGTTGTTATATCGCGCATATTGTGACGATCATCATCCCATCTCACCGGGTGCCCACGAAGCGCCCCTTTCTCAGTCGCAAACCCTCGAAACCTGTTTGCTAAAATCAATAGGATAATTACGCCCAAGTGGATGTGTGCCTGTGAGGGGTCACAAACAATCAGGCACCGCGTGTGCGACCGCACCGTGCGCCTTCTTAATTAAATCCGCCACGATCCGTTCGCGATCGAGTGCGCCTCTTCACACACGCGGCTGTGTAGCGTCGTCACTGGGATCAGCTTAGCGTGCTGGCGTGCTAGCGTGGCGAGGAAAGTAGTGCAAACTGCATCGCCTGATCTGTACGGGGTAAATGAGCGAAAAGAGCACCACCACCACCACGACACGATCACCATCATCGAACAGAGAAAGTGTTGCATAATATTGGCGCTGCCAGTGCGCTGTTACCTGTTGCAACACCTCCGAAGCACGACGAGCTGGCACGGATGGAGAGTGCGGCCACCACTCTCTGCCCGCGCGCAGCGTCGCGTCTGCTCGGTGAAAAGTGATCTTCCAATCTCCGATCTCGGTCCAAGGCTATCCGCTTGCGATGCAGCGTCAGAATGTAAACAACAGGAGCATTTGCAGCCCTTTCCGTCCGACGCGACGATCCTGCGGCGAAAAGCGAAAGGTGAATGCACCAAAGCAGCAGTAGCACGATTGTTTCCATCCGAAAAAAAGGGGCAACGATCGTTGCCAATCTCTCTCTTTCCCCAACTCTCCCGAGAAGCAGGATAACCGTAATTGGCTTCACCGGTAGGTCGGTCGGTCGGTCAGTCAGTCGGTGGCCATAAGCCAGGTCGGAATTCGCGAGCCAAGCTCGGTGATGACGAATGGCGGGCGCAACACCCCGGGGATTACGGAGCCTTCAAGTTGCTGTTGCTGTTGCTGCTGCTGCTGACGTAAGAAACGAGTTTGCTTCCCGCTGGCTGGCTGGCTGGCTGGTCAACAGGCCAACTCTAATTCAAGCCGATCGATGCCTGCCACCGTCGTCCCATTCATTCGTCATGTCCGTCAGCAGCGGTGGCGACTACCGGGGACAACCCGAACCGATATGAGCGGTTGAAGTGTCATCGACAAGTGGTGATGCTGGTGTTCCCGGGGGTGTCCGGAGTGGCCAACCGACGACGAGTACATGTAAACAAATACAACTGTTACGTCCACAGAGCATGCAGCACCACAGCACCGTGGGTGCCATTTCGAGGAGCTAGAAACTCATCCAAAGGGTCCAACCGAACGGGTGGCAGCCACCGGGTTGCAATTGCTGCTCGCGTCCCTTCGCGTTCAGTACAAAAGCTCCGTGCAGCTCCGCGTGCAGTCAGTTGCAACACACATTGTAATAGCCCTGCGCGCCCGCGTGCGATCATGAGCTCTTGGTGATGATGATGATGATGATGATTGAGGAGAAGGAATGCCTTAGCACCATTAAGGCGGCCACGCGGCGCGCTCGTCGATTTATGGTATGCTCCAATTAGCCATAGCTGGGCGGGAGAGTGAACCTATTTTTACCACATCGCCAGTGGCGCGACGATCAAGATCGGGCGCCGTTCGCGATCGCGACAAATGCGTCGCGTTTGATGAGCCAAAAATCAGGTTCGTCGCTTCAGCGTCGCCGCCCAGGTCTTTCGTTCCAGTTCCAGCCGCTTGTTGCGACGCAACGGCAACGGCCATGGTTTCGGTCATTGTTGTTCGTTGTCGTCGTCGTCGTCGTCGTTATGTGGAGCATGCCACGGTGTGTGATGAAAAAGGGGGTTGTGGAGGGAGTGGTGGTGTAGGGGAGGGTGTCTAAAATGAAATGATAAATATTTAATAACTCATCGGAACGCCGCAAAGCGGGATTCCGTTTTAGCATTTCCGAAAAAATAAACATTTCTTCCACATTCCCCTCTCTCTCTCTCTTTCTCTTTCTCTCTCTCTCTCTCTCTCTCTTTCTCTCTCTCTCTCTCTCTCTCTCTCTCTCTCTCTCACTCTCTGTGGCGATATCCGTTATGCCATCCGTGCATTGCGTGCGTTCGTGCTCGCGTTCATACCGCGATGGCTGCGATGTGCATCCCACTGGCTGCGTCTGCCTGCGTGATCGCGGCTTGTGCTCCGTGTTTCCACCTGGCACAAGTTTTCCACCGACGCGTAGTGCGGTGGGCGTCGAACTTTCCAGTGGAATTTCCCTTTTCTTTTCCTTCATTATTTTCGTTTCGCCGTTTCGTCTTTTGGAGCTTTTCCTCGATGACTGGCTGGCAGCTCGCACGCAGACACACATGTGAGGTGAACACTATCTCGGCATCGTTACGCCGTGGCCAGTGACGGAGTGACGGAACGGTTGCACAATCCGGCCAACAGCACACCATGCAGCGCCAGCACATTTTGGGTCTACTTGGGAGATTGCACACAAAGGACGGCAGGTTATGGACTGGCCACTGGCACCACCAGCAAAGGACCATCACTGGTGAGACAAGCGAAGCCACACGGAGCCACCGTGAAGGTCAATCTAATGCGGGGGGGAGAAGGAGCGGCGATCGCATCGATCGCTGATCACGAATGAATTCCGTTTTTTCGACGGTCGGTCCGGTGTGGCGTTTTATTGTTTTTTTCTACATCTCGAGCGGTACAAGGGTGCCATCAGCTCGCTCCATTTTACGCCTTCTCACCAGCACCGTGGTGGTACGAAAAAGGTGAGATTTGGGAAGCAATCAGTGAGCTGGCTGGTTGAGGGCTGTGAAAGATTGGTCGATGCGTTGATGGTCAGGTGGAAAATCGGCAAAAAGCAACGCTCCCGAGCACCGCTGGAAAGGAAACTGAGAAATGAGATTGATCGGCCTTCCCCCGTTACACGGTGGCGCTTAAGGTTTTCCCTCCGCTGGCTGGCTGAATGACTGTTGACGGTTGTCGGTGGATTATTAGTAGAAAGTCGCGCGACTAGTCGCGGTAGCAAGGCCACGTACGTACCTAACGTGCGGCCATACATGGACGATGTGAATTGATTTGAGGAAAACCAACAATGGCAACAGACGATGTCGATCAGACGATGTTGATCTGGGTGGTTTTGAGAGGGAGTTATGGTTTGTTGTGTATCGTTTCAGTATGTTTTGAAAAGGCACAATTCGTGGTTCAATTGATACCCACGATGTGGACGGAAAACTGTTTATAATTAAGAAAATACATTTGTTATTGATTATATCACAGCTGTTGGAATTACTGATCATTATTTCATTACAATCCTTTTGAATTGTGCCTCTCAAGTGAGTCAAAGAGGACTCAAAATTTTGTGTTCGAATATCTTTGGTGTTTTACATTATTCCAAAAATTAGTTCGGTCTGATGAACTGACGGGTTATACATTTGCACGAATATGCTTTGTATTAAAATGTTTTTACTCTGTTCTTCTAAAACTACTACTTCATTTATGTGAGTTGCATTTTTGGTAAATTTGTCTGCAATGCTTACTCCAAAATATTCTGCTTTCTGTTCAAAACTTTGATGATTGAGCGCTTCATCTTTAATTGCCAAAAAGTGATAGTTTTCCTATAGTAGTGATAATTTTCCGGCTTTGGTAATGGTAGTGCTAGTTAACAAGTAGTTTTCCGGCTCTTTTGTGGAATGGAATGATCTTTTTGATAGAAGGAAAGCCCTTAGAGCCCATGGAAGATTCCCAAAAATGATTGATATTTCCCAGGAGACCCATGAGTTGAAATTAGACAGCTTACAGTAACAGCTAGATAGTATACAGTAACAGGTTAGTATCAGTGTAAAAATATTCGTCGCCGAAAGACTTTTATAACGCGATTTGCCTTCTAAAGATCCGTCCTCTAAGATCTGTCTTTTAAATACTAAACAAGGAAGCTTTGGGCTGCTTTCCCTAGGTACAACAGACAATATCTCAATTTACTCAAAGGAACTTAATACTTTTGAATCTCTCCTTCCAGCGATCTCTATTGGAGTTGTTTATCTCAATTGAATAAAATTATTCTCGTTGACATAGCTAAGAACAACAATCCACACAATCCATTTATTGTATCAAACAGAACTGTAAGAGTATTAATAAAACGATACAACACTACAACACTAGTGCACAGAATGTATATAATATACTGCGTCACTGAAACCTGGCGAAAAACACTACGAGTATCCATTAGCCACGGTTGTATTGCCTGCCTTCGCTTGTCTTTGGCCTATGACCCAACCGTGTACACTGTTCCCGGTAACATCCGTGGCGAATCGATGCCCGATGCAAGAGGCCACGGTTGCCGATGCGCGGCACCTTTCCAAATGGCCGCCGTGTTTTTTCAGCAAAAAGAGAAAAGAACGAACGAAAAGCGAAGAAAGCCGCTACAAAGAAGCAAGACAACAAGCGCAGCACTCGAGAGCAAACGTTGCAATTTACGCATTTTTTTCGCCCGCTCACTCGCTGCCCGGTGGTTTGTTGGCAATGAGTCCATGCCACCGATTTTCGGCCCCCCGTTCGGTGTTCCTAGCGTCACCGCTTTTTTTGCAAGCAATCCGTGTGCTGTGGCAACGCGTTTACACGAACTGTGCGATCCGTAAGACCGATCGGTACACGGCGAAGGGACCGAGATGACCAACCGACACCGTTCACCGTGTACCATCGCACTCGCTTATGTCCACTGTCCGTTCCATGCCAGCTGGAGGGGCTGTAATGAGGCTAAATCGCCGCCACACTGCACTTCCTAACCTTGATGCCGCGAGAGCGTGGACCCCACTCTGGGCATTTTCCAAAAAAGAGAAAAGCATCAACCTGGCCCCCTACTCCTTGCTGAGGCGGATGTTATTCTAATACGCGCTGGTGGTACATCCATCAAGGATTTATTCTGGTAGGCCCATGGGCACACAAAAGAGACCGAGAGAGAGAGGCAGAAATGGAAACAGGGGGTGAGAGAGTGGAGTTGGCGTAAGTGTACGAGTTATAATCTAATTAAAATAATTACGATCATAAAGCCTGAGCCTGTGGAGCCTGATCGGAAGATTGGGCCGGGGTGACGATGATGGTGCACACCTCAGGAGAGTCGCAGAGGCAGAGGCGATCGAGCTGATGGTTGATGGGTTTTTTGCTTGCACAATGCCCAACCCCTCGCCCAACAAAACACAATTAGGTGGCGCAAGCCGTACGATTCCGATCCGTAGGACGATTAGAAAATCCCCCCTGCAAACGGCCCTCCAACGCAGCTTGGTAGCCGCCGAACAAGTTGGAAGAGGTGTTGGCATAACGGCGAATTCCTGTAAACCTTTCGCACCACCACGATCTGGCCCTGGTCGTTCACTTCGCTTCGCACATTGTCAATGTCTCTGCCGTTGTTTTTTGGACGGAAGTAAAGGAACTTCTTGAACTTCTCTCTAATTAAATAGTAGCACGAAGGCACTATAATGGAGGAGCACACTGGCGAGTGACTGGAAGGATAATCCGGTAATTTCAATAAATCTGCCGCAGCATAAACCATAACTGGCGAAGAGACCGTGAGGCCAACGATTTGGTTGGTCTTGGACCACCGTTGGACGATAATCCTTGTTCGCTTGGTGGTCACTCGCCATAACTATGGCCAACCGGTGGCCATGGAAAATCGACGAAAACAACGAAAAACAACCGAAAACCGAAAAATGGAAAGCGTAAATTAATCGCCAGAGACTATATTTTCTCTTCGATCGGCATCGCTGGATGCTAGCGAACACCGTAAGAGATGACCGCGAGAGAGTGTTTTCGTCGCTTGTGGATTCAGAAATCGATTCAGTTCAGTAGCTAGCATGCAGTTTTCGATGCACGGATGGAGCAGTAATCGGAGGTATTACTAAGCTCGCTATCGCAAAATCTAAATAAAATATTAACGATCAAGCGATGGAGACGCAGAAAGAGAGAGAGCTGGAACAATTAAGTCCCAATAAAATTATGAACGTAAACGTAATTAATCATTGATCGTAAAACTGCACTTCAATGCTACGCACCAATCGTCCCACAAGCGAGTTATATTTTCAGCAACCGAAAGATTGTTACCAACTCCAAGCGAGTGTAGTGGCATGAACGTTTATGGTCTATGCAAATACAACCTTTACTGCACTGGCTCGTTGGCAGAGTTGATGTTCTATTTCCCTGTTTTGTTTTCTCCTGCAAACAGTGCCATTAATAATTAGTCAAACATGTGGCTTAACACACGTTTTACTATCCTTGTAGTGATCTTTATGACCAAGACTTGCCTAGCCAGGCTATCAAATGGCAAGCCAGTGTACGCACTTTATCACTTGTTATGAATGATAATCATATAAAAAATTACTGCCAAAAAGGGCCGAGCTGGAATAACGAACAAGGCCTAATTGACTATCCGATTAACTAGTTGATAAGGAGGGAATGAGTTCTACGAAGAGGTGAGTCGCGTTATTCCCTTTTTTTTGTCAAGAAATACCCACACAGAGACATCATCATTTTATGAAAAGAATTGATCTAAACAGTATTATTATTTATTTAAACAGAAGTATTCCAGGATAATATTAAATGATTTATTTTTAATGGAAATTTATTTTAGGATAACAATATATAAAATTCAACGAAACAATCAGTAAAGTGAAGATTCCTTCCAGTACAGATTAAAGGACAGATGATTTCACTAATTAAATGTTGATGAAATAACTTTCAATCATCATTAATTAGATCGTGTACGCTCCTAGCAGTGCATGTGCATTGTGGATGGCATGCGATCGTCGATCCGATGTATGGTCTTAGCGGACGATTTACCACCGCACAACGGGAGCAATTAGTCGTCGCCCCATGAGCTCCCATCGGTCCGCGACAAACTCATTTCGACGATTGTTCTTCTCTCGTCACACCCGGTGGACGTTACTTTCTTCTTTCAGCGGGACTCATTATTGCAATTTTCTTATATTCGAGCTCATAGTGGCTACAATTGCCGTGTGCAGCCGAACAGTGGTGCATCAGCGAGTGGCTCTGCATAATTTGTAACGCATTAGATGCCATAGCATAGAGTGTAATGATCGAAGGTGATCGATAGGGTGAGTTATGCCTAGGACAACATTTCTTCTGGATAATCCCACAATGGGCAATTTATTGATCTATTGCTTGAACCTAACAATCGACCAGAGAGAAGTCTTCCTGACTCGAATGAATGGATGCCAGAAGTGCCGGGTTCTCTGCACAAATTACGTAAAGTAATAGTTTACGATCAGAATTATGTACTTACCACCGTTTAAGCTCCCCGAACTGACGCCATTAGACGCACGGTTCCAACATAATTTGTGACCCAGTTAGTGGTGCCCACTCGTAGGTTCCCACTCAGAAGAACTTACTAGTGGGGCCCCATTCCCAGCCATCAGGTTCATGCTTGCCCCAGTCCAGTAATAAGGGCAACCTCCCCGCCGGTACGAGACCATTCAATTGCTTCGATTTGGCCGCCGTACGCGCAAAGCTACTCCCCGGTTAGAGTTGTCCAACGGTGCACCACGTTTCGCTCCATAATTCGACCAAACACAGGCGCCAGGCACAGGCGTTCATCAACCGTTGCTGGCAATGTTCAACTTCTCACGCTGCATTATGTGGTCCACCGGTGTCGTTTGTCATTTTACGTAAGTGTGGTGGCCATGTGGTGGCGACCACGTACAGCCCTTAAACCGGACGACAGCCGTGGCTGTTTTGCGCTCTCTAAGCCCGCGAGATCCATAATGATCCTTGTCCGTCTGGTAATGGTTTCGATGTGCGCCGGGATACCACGTGATGCCACGGTGCTCTACTCCACAAACGGATTGCCTCCCCAACTCTTCGGCGATCGGATAACATCTTGCAGACACAATTGCACGCTCGTTTGTTCAACAGAGCGCCGCAAACGAAGCTGAACGACATGTTTTGCTTATGATTTGATCGCTTTTTTGTGGAAGGGGATTAGGACGGCCACAGCACGGCACGGCATACGTCGTGGATGCTGGAACGCAGGAAACGGTTTTTCGCAATCGATTTACAAGCACGGCAAGTCGCCGAGGTGAAGATTGATTTGCCGGTAAGACGCTGGTGCTCCCTAAGCTAAGATCGTTAGTGAACTTAGCTGAATGACTGGCATGAGTTTGCTCATTATTAGTACAAACATCGTCCAAATACTATCAGCCTCTAATGATGATTGCACCTTGCTCTTGTTGGAAGTTTTTAGAGACGAATTAATAATCGTTAACATCAATTACTTTACGTTATGACATGAACTGTGGAAAAGAAACTACGATGAAGTCCTTTTTACTTCTTATCCAAGATTTATTCATCCTTCAGGCTGTCGCACGAACGACATTTTTCTCAAATCGAGCGCTCCCCCGCTCGGCACACGGTGACAATGAATTATGAATCCTGCGTGTTCCGGTGACCGAGCAAAACAATGAAACCAGTACACCGTTATCGATCCATAAGATAAAAAGCCAAATGAAATAAGAAAAAGGGATGGCGCTAAACGGATGATTGTGAAGCGCTAAAGCAAATGACACCGATGGTGGTCTAGATCTAGCTCATGCTGTTGATGTACTCCTCGACCTCTTCCTTGGTGAACATGCGGAACAACTTGTCGGGAGTCATCGTCATCACCTCGACGTTCGTCGAGTTCAGCTTTTCTTCCATCACTTGCTTCAGTGTGCTGAGGGCCAGGTTGATTGCCTCCTTGATGGTCATTGTGGGCAAATAGCAGTCCTAAAATGGAACGATCCGGTCAGTATCATACCCCGCTCAACCATGCCGTTTGAGTGCAGCCTTACCTGCAGGTTCTGCTGTGCTCCTTCACTGCCGGAACCAATGGCTTTCGCATCGAACCGTATGTACGTCCCCGAGGGATCCATATGCCAGAGCTGTGGTTCTCCATTCTCGATGCCACCGAATAGGATGGCCACACCGAACGGTCGGCTCATGGCCGAATCTTCATCACCATCGCCAAACTGAATCGCCAGGTTGGACACAGCCTGTGCACAGGACTCCACCGACATGCGCTCGTTGTACACGAACCAATGATTCTGGCACTCGAGCCGTGCCCGATCCAGGAGCGTTCGCGAATCGGCCATAAGCCCGGACGTAGCACAGCCAATGTGACGATCGACCTCCACGATCTTCTCCACTTTCGACGGTTCCATCAACGATGAGGTGATCCGTTTCTCCACCGCCATCACCACTCCTACGAGAAATCAGAAACAAAGAGGGAAATCAACACCGGGTCACCCACCGGGACCGACCGGGTTGCATCACGAACCTTCCGGCGTACATATTCCGATGGCAGTGGAACCGAATTTGATGGCTTCAATCGCATATTCCACCTGGAACAGGCGGCCTTCCGGCGAGAAGGTGTTTACGCCTCGATCGTACTCGGACCGGGTAAGGAACATCTGCAAAAACAATCGGACCGGTGAGGTTATGTTTACGTGACAAAGCAGCTTCCTGACTAAAGAAGGAGAAACCTACTGGCTAAAAGCACGAATCCACACGGGATTTACGCTCATGTTGGAGGAATATGCGCCCCTTACCTTTTAAAGAATGTTTGAATGCTTTAATTTAAAGTTGTAGCAACTTCTGGGAAGGCTCAGCGAGAAATCGGCAGCAATTCGATCGATCAACAAAACCTCGAGCAACAAAAACTCGATGACAAACAAAATTTGACAATGACAACCACAGTGTATTAACTAACCAGGTGAAGTCATAGCACTTTTCATACCGCCATATTGGATTTTTGCTAGCCTTCAGTGGCTGTCAAATATATGTTTACCAAATCGACAGAAAGCGTTTGGTGATACGAAGGAAATCCGGAAATTTTCAATGATTTTGTCAGATATAATATCGCTTTTGCTCGTTTAAATGATTCATACTCATTGTTTTCAACAAGCGAGCGAGTAATCGGTCACTTACGGGGATCCGTGGGGCACCGTTTCCAGCGAGCATCATCCGCCGGTAGCGCCCAAATCATCAATGCTGTCTCGCGAAGGGATTGGAAACATGACCTTTTACACTTTTACCTTGAGAATCCTTAAAAACTTGAAAAACCTGAATCTTCGAAACGGATTTCTTACTCCTCAAAGCGAAAACAGCATCTCTGATAGCAATCAAAAGGCTTCAGTATCTTGCGCGGGAGCTCTACGACCTAAGTATCCGATGGAATTAAACAGCTATGGCTTATCATGCAAACATTAGCCTCGTTGCGAAGCTAATGATAATGGCTGCGGTCTCATGATCACGGGAACAGCTAGGGTCCGATCAACTGCAGAAAGCGTGCGAAGTTTATCGGAACACAGCACGACTTGCACGCCTGTTATCATCACGAGATGGTGGGCTTGCTCGCATTTTTTGGCAAACTTAAACATTAACGGCTTTGGATGCTGTTTCAACCGCTTATCATCCAAATGCCCCCCTTGAGACTCGCTGCAAGGCAGACCGGAAACAGATTAAGCCCAACTGCTTCCCTGGAGTGCCACACTTGTTCTAGAAAGTGTCTCACGACCAACTAAGAGCAGATACGAGACTTGATTTAGTATAAAACGGGGTTCCAAAGAGAATTCAATCACAGTTCCGACTCTACCAGCTCGTGCTGGTGTTTCAATCTTCCAACATGAAGCTGACTATTTGTTTCGTTATTGTTTGTGCTGTTTTGTACGCAAGGGCCAATGGCGATTCCAGCCAAGAAAATCCGTCGGTAGATAAAGTGTTGGGATGTAGTATGGAGTTGCTGCTGGGAAAGTTGATCGATATCGAACGCATGCTGCTGGAGCTTCAATTCGGACAGCACGAACTCCAGGAGCAGATGGTAAGAGACAAGGCATCTCAAAAGAAAACCTTTGCCGATGTCCAGTGGGCTATAAACCGTTTAGAAGACAGCATAGCGAAGGATCTCGGACGCAACTTGACTGTACTTCAAGATCAATCAATGCTGATCTTGGAGAAACAAACCGCATGCTCCAGCCATGATCAGTTGCGTGATAAAATGTTCAACTTTACGCCAAAGAACAACCAAGAAAGGTCGCTGTTGAAGTCGGGAATGCTGAACTGTCTAAGCAAAGTTACATTACCACCTCAGCAAGAAAGTAACACATCACCTATGATGATGCCAGCATCTACTTCGCCAAGAACAACAACTTCTACAACTACTACAACTGCAAAAGCAACATCAACTACTACTGCTAGCACTACAACTCCAAGAACTACAACAACGCGGAAACCTAAGCTTCCTCCTTTCACTTCGTGTGAGGATGAACCATCTAAAGTGTCGGGTGTGTATCTAATACGAATTAACAATGATAGTGTCCCTTTTAAGGCATATTGTGAGCAGGAAAAGTTTGGAGGCCTTGCACTACTAGCCAACCAGTAGTGCAGCATCGGTTCGATGGCTCGGTTGATTTTTACCGGAATTGGACCCAATACCGAGATGGGTTTGGTGAAGTTGATAAAGAATTCTGGTTCGGACTAGAAAAAATACACCAGATAACGACCGCCAGTGCGCACGAGATAATATTTGAGATAAAGGACTTTGCTGGTGACTACGGGTACGCCCGATACAATGCATTTCAAATAGGCAGTGAGAGTGAGAAATACACCCTTAGTACCCTGGGATCATATAGTGGAAATGCAAGCGATTCAATGACGGACTACAACAAGGGCGCAAAGTTCTCAACCATGGATCAGGACAATGATGGATCACCCACCAAACATTGGGCTGTTTTTTTCGAAGGAGCTTGGTGGCACGGTGCTGGTACAGCATCGAATTTGAATGGACCATATAAGAATACTATAGATGCAAAAACAATTAATTGGCATTATTTCCAACACATGCGCATAGGTTTAAGCTTCACCAGGATGATGATCCGGGAGTTGTAGCAGTAATATGTGTAGTAATAATTCAGGTGTTTGATGAACCGACAAATGGCAAAGTTTATTGTCAAATTTATTAATAAAAATGCATTACAAATTAAATGTTCAGCAAACAATTTTCAAGGAAAGCTGCGTTGCCGATAAAATTTTTGGAAAATTCCGAAAGATCATTCGTACTACAAAGTTGTATCATTTTTCATCAAATGGCTCCTCTACTTTTCGACCCAACTACGGACGCTTCGAAGCGGCGTTCAAACCAATCCGCACAATCGCAGACGTAGCAACCGTTACTAACGAAGCGCCGCTTCGCAGCCAGTTGTTTACTATCCGAGTCTAATTTGAGCAGAAATTAGTCTATCCCTAACCCTTCCCTTCGGTGCATCGTATTCGCAAGTTCTTTGTCCATTGAAAGTGCTGTTCACTTGAACTAGAACCTTTGGAAATCAAAATTAAACCAGTGAAAGGACGGCCTTCGCACGCGGTCACAGAGTAACGGCCTGGTTTCGTTCGTGGTTCTTCTACAGTGAGTTTCCTGATTACCCGAAGACGAAAACGTGCAAAATGACCAAACACAAGGTGTTCTCCAAGAAAGCCAAAACGAATCTGACGCATCTTTACCTGAATGATAAAAATATGACCAAAATTGTAAGTACCTTCACTCAACTCAGTTTTCGTTAATCATTTTAAGCAGAATTAGGCTGCAAACTGCCACATATCTGGTTCATAATCAGCACCGAAAGAATCGTGTGATTGCACAATGTGCCTACCGGTATACGTTTCCGGTACGCCCTCCATACCGGTCTACGCTTTGGCTCAAGGTTCCGGCTACGCCATGATGTCAGCATGATTGAAAAGGTCAGACACGGAACTGGCTGCGAATGGGTGGTGAAATGACCTGCAAACCCTTTCGGAATGTTTGCACCAACATACGAGAAGGAAGGAATTTCTCCGTGAGCATGGAATCTTTTCATTTATGCATAGTTTATCATAACTTTCGTTTGCATGCTATATGTGAAGGCATCATGTGCCGTTGAACTTGAAAGGAATTTGAAAAACTTTTACTCACCTGCACAGGACTCCTTTCGCAGAATGTTAGTATAGAAATCCTTCTCATCTTCCACCAGAACAACATCTATCCGACCAAAAACATCCTGGTCCTGTACCTGCACAACAACCAAATAAGTAAAATTGAAAAGCTGAACGCCTTCGCCCACCTGACGCACCTCTATCTGCAGTGGAACAACCTGCGAAAGATTGAGAATCTGGACAGTCTGAAGAACCTCAAGCAGCTGTATCTGGGTTACAACAAAATATCGCGGCTAGAGAACTTGGGCAACTTAAAGAAGCTCGAACAAGTCCACATCGAGCGCCAGCAGCTGGATGGTGCCGTACGGTTCGACTTCGATCCAGAATGCGTTTGTGCGCTGGCGGTAAGCAACGTTTCAGGATCCATTTGGAAAGAATGGACCGCAGCTTCGTTAGATTAAAACCACTCCTCTGTTCCACAGAATCACCTCAAGGTTTTAAACATCAAAAAGCTCAAGCTAACCAACATTGATGCGCTGGAACCGTTGTGGAAGCTAGAGATTCTGCTCGCCTCGGAGAACAACTTCAAATCGACTGATGATATTACGCCCGTCATTAGTGCCCTCTACTCGCTGCGTGTCCTCGATCTGCAGGGTTCTGCCGCTCAACGTGATGTACACTACCGCGAGAAGGTTACCGCTGCGGCTGGCCATAAACTTCGTACGTACAATTTAGCATAAGCATGACCTGGACTCCATGACCTCCTCTTGATTTCGCTTCCTCTTTGATAGTGTTGCTGGATGGAAAAATGATTTCACAATCGACGCGTAATTTCATCAAAAACTTCCAGTCCGTCAAGCTGGAGAAGCAGCGACGTGCTAGCGAGAAACCGAAAACGGCCGAGAATTCGAAATCTTCTTTTGATTGCACCAGCGAACGGAGCAGCGGCAGTGGATTCGTGGACCCGTTCAGTGCCGTCCTTCCGGCGACTTCGCTGTTCCAGGTAAGCACCCGGCGACCGGTCTGCACGCGAGTGCTTCGCAAACCCATCAAATCACCGCTCCTCACGAAAACCATGTCGGCCAACTTCTGTGACGAGATGGCGTTCCGTTCGAACGAACTGCATCCGGCCGGTGCCGTCGTTATGCTGCAAGGCAAAGAGATTAAGGCGGGAGTACCGGTATTTAAGGAAAAGCTGCGTGCTCACCGAAAGATACAATCATTGCCAACGATTGATCACTAGGCGCATTCACGATTGTGGAGCTTTT
>NC_064877.1:56460646-56473146 GCF_943734665.1 Anopheles aquasalis
TCCAGCGGTTTCCAGCGGAGTTTTTGGATGGAGGGTGAATCATATGGCTCGGTGGCCATGGACCGAGCGCTCGCGAGTGAGAGAGAGGAAATGAAAATAAAAGGATAATAGAGCGCGCGCGAAGAGTCCAGAGACGAATAGCAAAAAGAATATATCCTCCAACATTAAAACTCCATATCGAAAGCATAGACACGAGGAGGCAAGGGGAAGATCAAAACGATCAAAACAGAGCTGCTGCTGCTGCTGCTGCTGCTGCTGCTAGTGCGCGCGCTGATCCTGCACTTGTGTTGGTTAGAATTTAATCGGTTGTGATGCCACTTTTTTTTAAATTCACTTCCCGTTCCGTCCCTCAGGGGCTGGCTCAGAGCTCGCGCTGGCTGGCTGGCTGGCTGGCCTGGATATTGAGCTCCGAAAAGCTCCATAAATTGTTGATGCCGGTTATGATTCATTTACATATTAATAATTTATGTCTTCTTTTTCGTGGCACACAAAACTGGCCGCAAAAATGGTTACGATGAGAGGATGATGATGATGATGATGATGGCGAATGAGAGAGTGGTGGTGGTGGTGCTGCTAGTGGGTTGTGGCTGTTGATACCACCTTCACCATCATCCGCGTGCGAAGGGAGGCGGCGAGAGGAATCCAAGGGGAACGCGAGAGGAGCAGCAGAAGAATGTGTATTATATTGCGCTTATTAGCATAATAAAGCGGAAGCGCGCTGAGCAAAGATCCACCACCAGAACCAGAAAACCAAACCTAAACCTCCTTCTGACACCATCATAGCCACCATAGTCCGAACCGAGTTTGGTTGTGTGTGGACCGTAGAACCGGCGCTGCGTTACGCTACCATGGTGACCATGGGTGGATCTCAGGCGGCAAGAATCAATATCATCTCTCAACCCTCATCTCTGCGCACGGGTATCTTGGTTGGACCCCGTTTATTTGGTTGGATCACCGGAGCTAATCGAGCGACATAATAGTCATGAGGAAGAAGATGACACTCATTTACCACTTTTTGAGGAAAAACCGGGGACCGACCGCCGATCGGAATGACAAATTGACAGCTTCGTCTGCAGACACGCACGGCCATGATGCCACGACGGAACGTTCTAGCTCGGTAAGGGCACGTCAAAGGCAAATATACCGAGTCCCAGTCCCAATACCGGGGCTGCATTGAACTATAAGGCACACAACGCAACGCAACATAGGAAAGAGTGGCCCCGTAACCCGTATCGAGGGTGTCATGTATGCCGCTGTGAGGTGGTGGTTCCAATCGAACGGATAGAAGGGTGGTGGAGAGAAGGTTAGAGAACCCCGAGGTTCGGTTTTTTTTTTCACTTCTCTTCTTCGAAACCTCTAGATTCGATTTTGGAGTTTATTTTTCGCCAGTCTGTGTAAATAAATGTCATCTCGATTTCATTCGACGACCCCCCCCCCCCCCCTGCCTTCTGATACACACCACACCAACCCATTCCGTTGCCAGGGCCAGAGATTCGTGATAAACACACATGGGACCTGAAGGGGGGGGCCCACAACCGAGGCTGATCCGTTCTGAGAGACGCGCGCTCCTCAGAACACCAACTCGAACGATTTATAACGATGTAAATTTGTCTTTTGTTGACCTGACCGAACAAATACCATCAAGGTTAAGAATTGTTGTTGTTGAAATATGCCGGGGACGCAACTTTTTCACTTTCCAATTAGATCCTCGGCACAACAACGGATCAACATCCTAGATAGGATGTGAATTGGGCATCTGATTGTGCCCGAGGAGGGGAGTGATAATTGTTGCAGATCTCTGGTATGAAGCTTTTATCCTAATCAATTACCCTCACCCCGCGGTTTGTGTTCGCTGCGAATTCGTCAAATAACACAAGTTCCCTGTGGCGTTACTAGCTTATGGAGTTGCCTTCATGTACCTACCCCGCTTGCTTCCCCTTGCTTCATCCTCATCATCTTGAGGCGATCAATTTCCTGACGGGTTCGAAAATTCAATTACCGGACCCGCAATAAACAACGCCACACCGCCGCGGTACCGGAAAGAGTAGTTTTTTTTTTCGGGAGCAGGGGGAACGAAACGAATTTCCCACCAAACTGGCACATCGTAGAAGCTCTTGGCTCTTTAAATCCCGATCGAAAAGGGGATTTCGACGCTTCCTCCTGTGACAGTCTCACCAGCACCCTTCTTTTTGATTCGCTTTGTTGGATGAGGTGCCGCTATCAATCCGGAAGAGGCCAATGGCGGCAGTTGTATGCACTTGGTGTGGTGTGTTTGGTGTGCCATTTCCCCTTGGTTCCCCGCTCGCCACTGGTCCTAGGCCTGTCGTTGATGACGTTTTGGTGACGGCGCATAATGCACATTGGGATTGGTCGGGTTTTGGATGATCTGGATTGGCGGAATAGCCGGTTTAGGGTAGTGTCGTTTGAAAGAATCAGACCAGACCAAGTACTATGACGGCTCTATGCCAGTTAACACTTGCTGTTGTGTTCGTAGCGAGTGGTAAATGGTAATAAAGATGGAGCAAATGGTGAGTTTTTCATGGTGCTTGGTCATGTTTTACTAATTTAGAAGTCCTTTAGAGATTGGAAAAGTCCTTTAAAACGTAATTATGAGATTCTGCATATGTTTCAGGAAAACTGAAAATGTCATGAGATGATTTTGATTTTTAATGCGTGTCATGAGAGGAAATGAAATCGTCACGAACTTTTTTTAGACTTTTCAGATTAACAGAACAGACAGGCAGGGTGTGATAAGACAGCATTATACTAAAGCAATGTTTATCAGTTGCAATGTCCTATATAGCGGCTTATAAGTATGTAAGTAGTATTTACTTTAATTTATGAAGGACACTTGCACTCATCTCTATTTCTATAAGTGGATATACGAGATCTTTGAAAACAAATTTTATATCATCAGAAAATATCTTTCAATTCGTACAAAACTGCGATGCGAAACAATGTTCAATGTTCAACAACAATTTATGAAAGATTTTGCTCTAAACATTGTAGTGTGATGTGATTTAGAAGACAAAACATCAACAAGAATAAACTTGGTGTAGAATAACAAATACTACTCTAAATTTTACTTCCATTAAAATGCAATTCATCCTTAAAGACACTTTTTTAATGGCGTATAGAAAACATGATTAAGCAATAATCGACCCGGGGTGTGAGTGATGTACAGCTCGATTCGATCGAAAACCACCAACCCTCCGGGTTCCTGTTCCAACACTTCCGACCGCCGGTGTGCGTCCCCCGGGGTGTGCGTTGTCACCGTTTGCAAAGCAAAAGCACTGCGTGACAAACCCAACTATTAGGCCGGCAACCGACAAAAGCACTACTTCATACATCCAAGGGGGAAGAAGCGCTCCCGCGGTCGCGCTCGAGCACTCCTGGGCTCCTGGGAGAGATATCCTGGATCGACCCTCGTGGCCGTCCATAAAACCTCCGCTGCTCCCGAGCACAAGGGTTGAACAACCCCATCCCCGAACGAAACATTATCGTAACAGTCGCGGCGCGCGCGCCATTCCGTGCTTCCTCGGGGTTTTTCCTCCGCTGTTCCATTTAACCGCCCGCCAGCGGTCTGCGTGGCCCCTAGAGAGAGAGAGAGTACCAGCGTTTGCTCCGTGACGCAAACACCCCATGCTCGCCCGGTCGTTCCGTTTCCTCCGGTCGGCAGAGAAGCATGATAATGAGAACGGCAAGATAATTATCCAAAATTATTTCGTGGTGCTCCTCTCGCCCTTGCTGGCTCCTTTCCACGGCACCTTCCACAATCCAGCAAAAGCCAACGCACTCCACCAGGGGGTGAAGGAAGAAGCGATCTTCTCTCGCTCTGTGCACTTGGCTCCTGGTGTGTTGAAGGTGGAGGAAAAAGGGGGAACCGGCAGCAGGGGCAGCATTGCAGCAACAGCAGCAATGTTTCGATTCTACTTGCTCTCCTAATTTTGCGTGCACTTTCTAGCGTGGTGGTTTTTTGGTTGGTTGGTTGCGTGTGGAGCGTTTTAAAGTTCGTTACGCAGCCACGCGGCCACACCGAACGTTGCGGGAAATGAAGTTGAAATTTGAAAGTGCGTCGTACCCTCGCCGTTGGACTCTGGGCCACGCTACCACAAACTCTTTCGCGGCGGCGGTTGGGGCGCTAAAGAAAGCGAGAAGCGGACGAGAATGGAGAGGGGGAAGCACGTGAGTGACGTGTGCGTTTTTTTTTTCGGGGAAAAACGAAGGAATGCTCCGGCTGCTCCTCCTGTGCTGCCGCTTCATCGCGATCTCGCTCAAGATCGACCAAATTGGAAAGATTAAATTACACTCGCCAACCATTACACTATTACAGAGAGCAAGCGCGAGTGTGTGCCGTGGCCGTTGGGAGTACAAAGCACCTAAGATCGTTCGATAAGATCAACAACCTGGCCTCTGGGTCTGTGTCTGGGTCGATCAACTTCGCTGGAAGATGATTCTTGGCTCCCAGCGGCTTAAAACACTAGAGAGTCTAGCCATTCACGAGAAAGAGGGAGAGAGAGCGAGTGTTTGAGGCAGCGCTATTGCTTGGGTAATTGTTTTTGTGAGAATGATTTAAGAACTGTAGCCTACAGAACCCAGGGCCGTTGGCAACGAATTTGAAACTGGCACATGACGCTCTTATCGGTCGGGACCTTGTTAAACAGGGCACACAACACAACACAGCACTGAGCTACAGCACAAGAACAGGATTGCCCTCAAGACACATAGTCACCACCATCATCAGCATCATCATTATCAACAGCAGCGGCGTTGGTTGCATTTGATCAAGGCACACAGCAGCGAGGCGTGCGGCAAATCGCTTGTGTTTCTAACAAATCCCTTGAGGTGGTCCGGGGTTCAGTGCTGCAAAATATGCTTTTGCCAAAATGCCCTAGAACCAAAGTAGCCAAACCAAAAAACCGAACACCAAAAAACCATCAAGAAGTCGGCCATGCCAGAAACGCGCTGGACGCGATTAGAGGCCTCCAGCTCCACACGTCCCCCCCCCCCCCCCCCTCCGAGGGAGCATAATCGCGAACGAATCCCCGAAGTGAACAAGGAGTCAGTTGGTCCAGTGCGGGAGCGAGCCAAAAAGAAGCTGAAATAAAATTGGCAAAGAAAATAAACGCAAAACAGGACAGCGCGCTGCCGTCGCTAATCCCGAGATCTTTTGCAGGAGAGAGGCGAAGAGATCAAGAGGAGGTGGATTTACAGACAGAGCGGAGCCGACCACCACGCAATGGTGCTGCTGCGAGGACAATTATGAACGATTTGCTTGGAGCGGAAAAAAAGGGAAAATAAATTGGAACGACCATGGTCCGTGCGCTCCTGAATTGAGTCTCTCAGTAGTGGTGGTATCCGGTTGGTCTCGCGCAAAGTACAAAGCTCATTCCAGGGAGGAGCTCCCTCGCAACAACAACAGCAGACAGCCAGCCAGCCGGAGCCAAGTGAGAGTTCGATTATTACCATGCCGGTTGGTCGGTCGTTCGGTCGGTAACAAGGCCCTCGAGGGCAGAACCATTGACCGAGAGGACGAGGTGGACGTCGACGAAAACGGCAAACCTTTGGTCGCGTGTCCGTTCGCGATGATGTTGTGCTGCTGCTGCTGCTGCTACTGCTGCTGGACGCCCGCGTGGAATGTTTCTTATGTTTTGGCCGTCTATTTGGCAGAATTTCATAATAATGTTAGCCTGCCATCATCGACCGCATATGACATGCCGACGCGGTCAACCCAGGGGAGGGCGCGGTTGTCGTTGTTGGTAAAACAATAAACACTTCATCGCAAAGCCACGAGAGGCGGCCAGAGCTAACAGCGTAGGCAGCAGTCTGCACACCACCGGTTCTGTGTGTTCTCTTCCACCACCAAATGGCACGTTCATCGCATTCTTTGACCGTCGTCCCGCTAGACACACGCTAGACCTGAAGAAGGATACAACCGGGTCCCTGGGACAGAGAAGAATGACTAACTTCTCGGTCACGGCATCGCGAGAGACATTCCGCGGCGACAAAAAGCAAGAAAGACATGAGCGGGCCCGCCAGGTTTTTCAGTAAAAACCAAATCCCAAAATTCCCGCCGAACTGCCGGCCCACTCCCGACAGACACACTCCTCGGCGGCATGCGGCAAATACTTTTCCCTACGACAGACACGCCAGAAAAGCGGCGAAGAGAGAAAAACGGGCCGGTCCCGGGTGCTGAGGTTGTTTGTTTCAGCTACTACCGTTTGTAGGTGGATTACAAGACAACTTATCATTGAGAGAGTGTTCTATGTGCCGCCATCGGAGCCCGCGTCGTGGACATTACAGAAAAGGACGCGAAAAAAACAGGCGACTCTCTGCGGTGGTGGCCGCGGCTGTCAGACAGTGCGTCGACGGCGAACAACTACAATTAACTACCTCGAGCGAGCGACCGACAGAGAGGGGACAAATGCTACAACTTCTAGCGAGCGCGCGTGGAACAAAGTAGAGACATAACCAACGACATGGTCCACGCACCGGGAGCGGTATGTAGCCAACACAAACTTGCCTCTCGGTTGCGGTCTCCTCTACTGGTAACGTTCCGCGTTTCTACCATCGCTAGGACTGCTGGCTGGCCAGACAACACTCCACGCCAAGAAGTGCCTACAACTGCGAAGTGAAACCCCGCCAAACGGACGCGACCTACACCCGACCTAGTCGAGTCTTCCCCGCTCCACCATCCACACCAACGGAACACACTCCAACGAATGCTGGATGTGACCGGGGGCGGGTAGAGGGCCCGGAAAATATCTTTGGCGCGCTCCTGTGCTTGTGTGCTTGGAAGTTAAATCTAATTATTGAAACGTAACATTTCCATTCCAAAAATGGATTACTCTCGTTCACTTTAACGGCCAATGGCGTCGGAGGAGGGGGCGAGATAGAGGGGGTGTTGTGTTGTGTTGTCTCCTCGATCGGTGCCGCCGGTCGAAACGGTGTGGGGGGGGGTCTGTGCTTTTTAGTCAATCCGCACACAACGGCCACCTCCTCTCTCTTGGGACTCTTTTTGCTTCCACATTTCACAACCAGCCAGTCCCTTAATTGTTGTATCTATGGGGTGGGTTGTCGGTCGGTACAACGAGACTCGCCGCAACTCGCGGTCTTACAACTGTGCACCAGCAATGGCACCACCAGCAGCAGCAGCAGCAGCAGCAGCATGGCGAGGAGGAGCGGCCAAAAAAAGTAGCAGAAAAGAGGTGCTTAACGTGGCCGCTAACACGCGCATTTACTGCTCCCACCAGCGGCAGCTCGGCCACGACAATTCCTCGCCACCTCTTGAAGCGACACAGAGCCCCCCTCTCTGGGGGGGAGCCGACGCATGGCACTTATAGCATTTGAATTTTCCATGTTCCACGTCCTTAATTGTCGATCGCTGCGGTATCGCACGCCATTAGTTAGCCGTTAGTCGGCGCAATCGCTCTCGAGATGGTTCTAAAAAAGGGGAAAAGCAATATTAATCAGCATCCGGAATTGATCTAGTAAGTCATGTAGCAAAATTTGCGTTTCAACAAACCATTTTCTGGCAGAAAGTGCAAAGCCTGCTGTGTTCAGCGCACTTTTGGCAATCATCAGCAACAGCACCATCAGCGCAGGACGTCCGTTGAACACTTTTTGGGGAGTAATATTCGAATAATCTAATCACGCTTGGTCCACGGAAAGGGCTAACAACGGCGACCCAGGCGGTTATACGGTCGGTGGCTTTTCACTTCATCCATCCTGCGTCTCAAGGGGGGGGGGGGGGGGGGGTCCGGACCTATCGGTTAAAGTGTGCCACACACGCGAACAATCCCAGGTCTAAGGCGGTCCCCCCTCGCCGCCATCGACACCACCACCACGCGACGAGATAAAACACTTTCATTCGCAAACGCGCGCGCGTTCTGTTTGGAATGGTCCGCCAGCAGGCCATGCGTATGTGCGGCGTGTGGCAACATTATGTTAACCTCTGGCTCCGGAGTTCTGGGGAGTTTCTTATTTGCCTTTCTTCTATTCACTTTTCTGGCCACACAGCATAGGCACGAGCCAGCCACACCGACCGCGACACCCAAAAGTACCGACACTTCCGAGTCCACCAGGCCCCGGAGGAGCATACAATACAGCGGACACCGAGCGCACGCTCGCGGACACACTATCAGCATCCTCGAGAAGAGGGTGGCGCCCTTCTTTCGTGGCCTTTGCCTCAAGTCGATCCTTATTTTAATCTCTTCACATTCTCCAACCAAGTACCTCTTACCACCGTCATCATCATCATCATCATCACCGTCATTGCCATTATGTGCGCTGGTGACAATTCCACGCTCTTTCCACCGATCCCTTCCTTCGGCGAACATCGGCGACTGTTTCTATGGCGGTTATGGCGGGTGTCGGGGTGTCGCGTGGCGCACGGCCTGTCATGGCGCTGGTGACTAGTAAAAACCCATAAAAATAATAATAATAAATGGCAACATTCAACAAGAAGCCATGGCCGAACGATAGGGACGTTTTCTCAAGTCCAGGCAGGCACCACCAAGCGCACACTTTAATGTTGCGTTTCGCGCGCACAACACCACACACGAGTGTCTTATCGAAGGGAATATGTCAGAGAGGGATGGTGACGTTTTTTTCTTATTTTTCTTTTTTTTTTGAGATTGGATTGGTAGAGCATTAACGGTCTAACGTGCGCGGTGCTACTCATCCGAATAAGTGTATTCGAACAGAGGAAAATATATTGTCTGGAGGGTTGCTAAGATGCGGCGAGGTGTCTGCACGTTGTGAGGACATCAGTAGCGCATTAGAAGCGGTGTTACCCATCAATTTGAACTAGTTTCGAGCAAAATCAATCGACTGTTAGCTAATTAGATTAGGAGGACATTATCAACAATGCCTAAACGACATCACAAAGGTAAATTATATTAATATTAACGAGAAGCATAAAATGAAGCTTCTTCATTAGATCGTTTGAATTCAGATTTTGTTTGATCAATGCAATAATTAGTATCTTAAGGTTCGATACTAATTATTCTTTAAGTGTATTAAAACACAATCTGTACATTAGTAGCCTGTCTGAAGCATCTCTTTAACGACATGGATGAGAAAAGATCCGCAGCTTTTTACTTAGAAACAGTTTTCTTCACCCCGATTCATCAGACGCACATCGTATGTCACTCTGTCCTACGAAGCACGCACCTATGCATCACCAACAGACCAACATAATGCATGGAAATTTATGTGCTAAAGGGATGAACAATAAAAAAAAAAGCCCAAAGGAACTGACCAGCCGTGCTGGTGCTAAAGAAAATGCGATAAAGTAAATAATGCCTTCCACTCGCGTGCCGCTAGAAAGTGGTGGTTTGACCGTTGCTGCCCTCGTCACCCTCGTCTCAAAAAGGGCTCCACAATCCAACGAGACAGATACGCACGCACGAGAGCGCTACAGAAACATATTACTTGAAATGCTTTTAATTAATTTGGTAGCGAGCAAATCGAGACATTGACAGTGCCAGGGGGCCGTAGCATTAACATAAACATTAATAATGAAAAAAAAAATGCAACGACTTTAAAGTAGAGCAAAGGCACACTGTGCAAGTAAATGCAGAATGCAATCCCTCCCGCTCTCGTGTCCTCCCGCTTCTTCCGGCCATTCTGTGCGCGCGCCGCTGCGTGTGCCGACTCTCCTAAAGAGGTCCTAAAAAAGCATCGCAATCATGCTGCTGCAATCTAACTACTCGTGTACTCTACGCGAACGCGAACGTGTGTCAGTCCTTCTTTCCTCGTAAACCGAACCCCATCCACCCCCCCCCCCCCCTTGTGTAATGGTGTAAAAAGGGGGTCCCCCCCCCCGTTTTCTTCAAAGCTCCTTTTTTGCTGCGCTACTCAAGGCGGCACTCTATGCCCTCACATCTAGGCCCCCCCCTTGCTTCGGTCGAGGCCCGAAAGTGGCCAAACCGCTTTGCTGGTACGTATAGTGCCTATACGTACGAACGGAACGGAACGGGTACGGTATAATAATAGCTTGTAGCTTGAGTAGAGCAGGAACTTAATGCATTTGGAATGAGCTGCAAACCGCGGAACCGGAGCGGCGGGTACCGAGGGAGAGACTCACATCACGAAGACACGAAACCACGCGCTTGGAAACCACCGTTTTCGTCCGTCGTCCGCGGACGGTTCTGGGCCCAAAAGGGTTGTGTTGCTCGGGGAACGGAATTGATCATTTTTCGCCCAGCTTTTTGTCGGTGGTGGTGGTGGTGGTGGTGGTGGTGGTGGTGGCGATGGCCCCGGCCAGACTGCGAAAGGAGGAAAAGCATAAGGATCACCCTCTCAGCATAAGGGCCCAGGCGGGGCCCAGGCAGGTCCGTCGTAGGATGTGGAAGGATGTGCAGCAACATCCAGAAAATGAAGCAAACCCTTGGCTGGAAGGGCGAACCTTTTTACAACACCATCTCCTCTGTGTCGTGCACCCCAAAAAGCTCGGTTCTCGCCTCTCTCTCTCTGTCTCTCTGTCTGTCTCTCGGGATGATAAAAACAACAAGAATCCAAGAAGAAAATTATAGAGTCCCATCATACGCAGGCCCACATACACATGCTGAGGGATCGCATAGAATTTCGTCGTAAAAAGTATGATCGACAGGACAGACAGACAGACAGACAGGAAAGGCAGGATCCAACCGCTGTCACCAATACAGCGAAAGCGATCAAATCAAATGATGCCCTCGAAGGATACATCAAAACAGCGAGAGATCCTTTACTGCCCTCCCCAAATACGTTGGCTGCGAGGATCGAACGACATGAAAGCAGCAAACAAATCAGTAAGGACGAAAACATGGCAAAGGAAGCGCGACTGATCGTTTCGGTTCATCGTACAAACGACCACGATCGCGTTGGTGGTGGTGGTAAGTGATGGGCATCATGATGGGCAAGGAGAGGAAGGATGAAACGGGAAGAAAAGTGGCAACATAAAAACGGAGCGGCCAAGAGGCGAAGAAAGAGAAGAAAACCCAACCCAAAAACCGAAGGGCCCGGCGCATTTTGAGCCAACAGATGTTTTCCTTGGCATCGGAGGCCCCTCGGCAGCATAACGAACGAATACGGGTACGGGACGGACCGAAATGACGATGCTCTTCACGCACCTACAACGGACGGACGACCGGCAACCAACCACTCTGCCCCTCTGATGCCACGAAGGAAAAAGAGGAGTAACAGGAAGACGAAACAACGAAACTGCATGTGTAAACACACGAACGGGAAGAGAACCTGTGACGTTGTTGCGTGAGGTAGCGGGGTGGTGGCGTGGTTGAAGGGAAAGGGTCCGGGATCCGGGAGAGAGAGAGAGAGAGAGAGAATGGAAAAAAGGTCGTGTGCCACGGTCGTAAGCCGCTCTCGTGGAGACCCCGCCGCTTGGATGCCGTCGTCCCCTACCGATCGCGCTCGCTTGAAGCGATCAAAATGAAACGCATTTTGTGGAGATCGAAGAAAATGAAGAAAAGCGAGATGAAACGGGTGGGGGAAAAAGGATGCTTGGCGAAGGTGCAACAGATCGGAGAAGGTGGAAGGGGGGTGTGCATGCACATAAATCGAACCACCATCGAGCGATACACGGCGGTGACGGTGGCCGCAGCAACAATCCTTCTCGCGTGGTGCATCGAGGATAAGGAACTTGAAGGAAAACAGGCAAATCGTTGCTCCTTTGAGGTCAGTGTAGGATCGTTGATGCACTTTTGAGCAAAGAATTAAGATAGAAATCAGAAAACCCAACATAACAACAGTTACTTCTTCTTTTATATACCGCCCCATATGTGCATTACCAGAAGAGACTGCTAACATGTCTGATAAATTAATATTTAATTCCATTTTCATATCGAACAAACAATAATGATAAAAGAATAAATTCTTTTTAAGCAGAAAATGTTTCATTAAATGCTATACGTATCAGCAAAAAGGCAACATATTTAGTACAGTTCACAACACAACCTTCAATTCGATCACAATCATAGCAAATCAAACAAAAGTAGCATTATTCAAACGTACCTTCACCTCGTTTTCAACATCTCACTGATGATTGATCACAAACCAAACCATCAGATAGAATGAGACATTGCGTTGTCATGTTATTGGCCATGTTAAGGTTGCACAGTTCTCGTTTTCTGTTTTTTGCCACTTTAACGACAAAAAAAGCTAATGTAAAGTATTGCGTTCAACAATCACAACTTATATGACCAAGCGAGCGAGTGATAAACCATCAGACACGCGGGGGTTACACCACACGCAAGTCACATTAGCCAACCGACCCAACGGGTAGCTCCCACTTTTGCGCGCTCAAATCAAATGAACATAGTTTTTGAAAACGGGAAAAACACCCAAATCGAAGAAAAAAAAAAAGGGAAACATACATTTCAACTGATCGCCCGCCGGCACCACCAGCGCACTCTCCTTTCCATTATCCTAGGGCCGTGGACAGTGAGATGGCTTATGCCCGCAGTGCCTTCCCCTCTCCCGCTTGGTGGTTTTGATCGCGA
>NC_064877.1:56478146-56533146 GCF_943734665.1 Anopheles aquasalis
ACTTAACCTACAAAGTAACGCACTCTGCAGCGGAGCACGAGGTGCATTCACGGAGGTTCAGGATACGCGTCGCATCCTTCTGCATTTGCCACTTACCACTCCGTTGTCCATGGCATATGGTGACTGGTAACCCGCTTTTTCTGCAAATGAAACAGAGAGAGAGGAGGAAAAGAGAAAACGGATTTTAGTTTGATGAAGCTCTCTCGGGGATTCTTGATTGGCAGCGCGAGATAATATTTTCATGAATTTCACATTTATTTTCTACTCGTTTCAGGTACCTAAAATCGAAGGGATGGAAGGGGAGTTCACCGAAGGAGAAAACACCTTTCGCCAAAAAGGAAAACATTCGTCAGGAAACGTCGAAAGAGAAGGATCCAAGGGGACCAAAGGGGACAGATATAATAAATAAACATTTGCTCCTGTGTGTGCACTGTCGTCCTCCGGTAGTCCGGCATGAGTTATCATCTTGCCAAAAAACACAGGCACGCACGTATCATACCAGAAACATGTTGGCAGGGCAAGGCAAGGCAACGACATCGCGCATATATTATAAAAATGTGAATGGCCGATCGCGAGTGAGTTGGCGCGCGCGCGCGCCCAGAGCACCACGCGAGAGCACGCGACCACCAAAAACAGGACCAACGGATGGCGCGCGACCGAAAGAAGACACAACGGACAGGCACGCGCGTCGTCCTCATGCACCATGCACGTTGGCTGTTCGCCGAAAATCGCTCGAAGCGAAAGACTTGATTGCGAGCAAGCGACGAACGTGCGCTCGTTCGCTGGTGAACGATAATGACCCGCGCCAACGCGCCGAGCCCAAGAGATCGTCATTCGTGTGAACCACCGAGTGCAAGATAACACGCCACGCGCGCAGTTTGGCTCGATCGCTCGCTGGCCAATTGGCGGTGGCCAAGCAATTACCCAAAGAAATAATATTAAATGTCCACACTTTCCACACGCGGAGGATCCGTTCGTTCGTTCGTTGGTCGATCAATCGATCGACGATAGGGAACTCGATGAAGGGACACACGGAACCTCTCTGGGCTTCGGTTTAGGGAAGGAGATTTAAAGGACAAACAAAAAAACATTAAGCTCCCCTACTCCTTCTTCAATCTCTGATCGGTTCGGTGTTCCAGCTGCTCTTCTGGTTCTGTGATCGCCGTCGTCGGACGATCACAACTATGAATCAACACAGACATACACGGTGTGTCCCTTTACCCCAATCGTTCGCTCTCCAACAACACAAAAAAAAAAGAAGGACCAAAACCGGAGGCACGCTAGGGGTCATAAAACCGAAACATCTGGCCCTAACACACACAGACAGAAGCGGACACTCCACACACCATCCTCCAACCGATAACAGACCGAACAGAAGAACGGAGCAAGGTGATCGAGGGGCCGCACGTCACCGCCACCCCAAAAATCGAAGCTCGTCTGGTGGCGCTCGTCCCCTCTCGCAAAGAGGTACCGCCTCGACTGTGTCCTCGACTTTCCGACGCCTTTCCGTAGTTTTATTTTTTTGCGCACAAAACTGACGAAATGGTCCAAAAAGATGAGATGTTGATTGGCGCTGCGGATGGTGCTCCACGGACCGCACAGAGGCTGGCTGGTTGGCTCCCGATGATGCCATGGAAGTGCACGCGCATAGCATGGGATTGGGAGTCGGCGGGGGGCGCTCGGGATGCAGCGAGAAACCATAAATATGTTAATAATTGCATCGACGCGTACCACCTGTACGACTCGCGCGCGTTCCGTTTTGGTTCCATCGTTCGGACTCCACTCCTCTCCATCTCTCTCTCTCGGGCACCATTTATGCTGGCGAACCAGGGCCACCAAGAGGAGCAGCACAAAATAATCATCGCAGACACGATCCTTAAAGCAGAGCAGCACGGGCAGAGCAACACAAGCAGTGACAGCGAACAGAACAGAAAGACCACAAAAAGGATGGAGACCATGAAGGCAGTCCTTCCGCGAATCCTCAACATGCACTCGCTCGCCACGAAATGCCGATGAACTCTCGCGCGTCGATGCTATTGCCGGCTGCTAAACCTCCTCCTCGGTGCTTTCTACGCTGCGACGTTGCGGAAGGATCACGCGTTCGGTTGGTGGCACGCGTGTCACCATCGATGAACAACCGATGATTAAGATCTGCTGCCACCTCTACCGTGCTACTCCTCCTTTCCCATCCCACCACACGTGAATAAACCCCACAACGACCACAGACAGCCGGAGGACTTTAAATATTTGGTTTGTGCCATTTTGCATTCGCGCGCCGCCACCGCGCGCCGGGCGCGAGGCTCTAGTGGAACAGGTTTTTCCTTTTTTCGGTGGCACATTTGCTCCGGTGAATGGGGAGGAGAGATTGCTTTTTTGTGAGGCGAATGTCTTCGTTCCTGGACCTCTGACTGTTGTTGGCACATCAGTTTGTTGACTGAAAAGACGCACACCCATGAAGGTACTGTCGTTTGCGATGCGAATTAAATTCGAAAATTACTGCATCTCGAAGTTTGGAATTAATTTACAAAAATTGAAAAACTAAAATTCGATCCACAAACCGCAACAGACACTAGTGCACTAGGTACCTGTACTGTGGCTCCACCAACAGCAGCAGCACCGAGCATACAGGGTGAGGCAAAAAAAAACTGCAACACAGTTAAAACGCCATATATTTTTCATTTTTGTTAGGATTTTATTGAATAAAACCAAAAAATGTTGGGAATTTCATAAACTTTCAGAATCAGTTATTTTTTTACGGTATGTTACTTTTTGGAGGAATTATGGTCTTGAGACCGTGAAGAGGCCTTGCTTCGCTTGGCCGCAAGTGATGAAATTCTGAACTTTGTTTTCTTTGATGAGAAACCATTCGTTATCCTGTAGTTTTTAAACGAAAAAAAATATGGGATTTAGTTTCCAGGAAAGTCAGCTGATAATTTACACTCTCGGCTGGCCACCACGACGCATAAACCGGGTTGATAATGGGTTGAGATGCGATAACACGCAATTTTTCACATTATTCGCACATTTTCGTTCGGTGGATCCGATATAAATCAACAAATTAATGTTTCTAAAGCTATTAAAAGGTTCATTGCAGTCCTAGAAATGCAAACAATTCATGCGAAATCCCTAGAGATTCTAAAAGGACTCTGTACCTTCCCTCAAAGCAACCTAGACATGAAATTAGCGTAAAGAAACATTTCACACTTCATTTCCATGTCTCATTGGCTGTCAATATCTATGGGCGCAAAAAGCGCAGGACTTCTCCGTTTGCGGTATTTTGAAGGGCAAGGTTAGACCTCAAAAATGACATAGTTTTGACCAGCTTTAGCAAACGCTTCCCCAAGAATGAGCCAAATACCACAAAGCACTCTGCGGGCAACGAGCGATGGTTTCTTCTACCGTCTCAAGATCATAATTCACTCAAACAGTAACATACCATAAAAAACTGAACTGATTCTGAAAGTTTATGAAATTCCCGACGTTTTTTGGTTTTACTCAAAAAATTCCAAACAAAAATGAAAAATATATGGCGTTTTAAATGTGTTGCAGTTTTTTTGCCTCACCCTGTATATGTTGCGCATTACTGTTGCCACATGTTCCAATATCCTGCCAAGCCCCACGCCAAGGGAGGTTGGTTGGCCACCAGTTGCTCAATGCCTCCGTTGGATTTAAAAAGCGGGAAGCACGCGCGGGACTACCCTCGGCCCCTCAGAAAGGGAAGGGGGGGATTTGGTGAAAAAGTCAATCGAACGTTGACGACCACGACGTCGTCGGTGGACCGCAATGTTGTGTAAAACCTCCACCTCGCGCCTGGCCCCCTCCTCTCACGTGACACACGAGATCGCGACCGGCTTCGTTTCGATGTTCGGAGTATTTGAAGAGCAGAGAGACAGACAACCGCACAGAGGGGAAGGACTGGCTGGATGGAGGGTCCAAGGTACCCCCAAGCGTTTTATGGCACACCGCGGTCGAGGCGCGCTTGAGAAGCTAATGCCGGCGTGGCGGCGCTTCAAGGGCCCCCCTGCAGCGATATGGAGAGAGAGGGCGAGCGAGAGACTGACAGACTCACTGTTGTACTGGCCTGCTGCTGCTGCTGGCCTGTCAGTGGCAGGCGCTAGCTAGTGAGCTAGTGAGGGAATTTGGAGATTCATTTCAAACACCCACTGTATGCGCTCTACATACCTCCAGACATACAGATATACGGACATACGGACATGGAACTGGGGAACAAGTCGCAAATGCCACGATGCCACGGGGTCTATATCTTCATCAGGAGCCGGCGATGCGATGCGCCGCTGTCGTCGTCGTCGACGTCGTCGGTGTGTTTGCTCGTCAATCTTTCTATCTCTCAATCACTCCCTCACATCGTCAGGGAGAGGAGGGAATCGACTCCCTATCAACCACCTCCACCGCCCTCCGCGGTGCACGGCCCCTCGTGGTCAGGAAACGGCATGCCGAAGAGACTTCAAAACATTCTAAACAAATATTGATAAAACCCCTGCCCCCGGGCCAGGCAGGGGAGGAAGGTGGCGCAAACACATCCCACTGGAAGGGGGCTGTGGAATATAAACAAAAACTGTTGCACCAAATCCGTCGGTTGGTCTCCCGGAGTGCGGGTTACAGACGTTTCGGTTGGTCCTCCTATTTGGGGCACTTTCTCTTTCGCTCACACATTGTGGAGCTCCCCTTTTCGGTCACTCTCTCTCTCACAGTCTCTGGTTTTCGGTCGAACGGAATCTAATGCCGCTCCTGGCATATCGCTTCATCGCTAGTTAATGCGCGAAATGCACGAACGCACAAACTCGGGAACTAGGATTGTTTGGGTGGATGAAGTCGACCGCGTAATCCTTAGCACACCAATACACTCAAGCGGATAAACGCTGGAAACCCTGGCAAAGGTTGGTGCTGTTGCTGCTGCTGCTGCTCTGTTTGTTGACAGAGATGACAAGCGGACAGAGACAATGAGAGGACAGGATGGTTGGACTGGAGGAGTCTCCTGAGGTTCTGCGGTTTCGTTCCCCCCGGAGGGATGAGAAAACCAGACAGTCCCAACTAGATATCCCAAGTAGTAGCACGACGGAGGCGACACATTGTTACAATATGGGTTAATCCAGTCGAATACAATGATGCACACCAGGTGGTATTCACTTCAGAGTAACAGACGTTCCAAAGAAGTTAATCAGTATTGGCCAGTTCCAAATGTATACGCCCAGTTGCTATATAGGTCAATCAGTATTATCCAGTTGCATATTATTTTCGTCTCAAAGTCGAAAAAGACAGCCTGCAAAATCTGAAATATCAACAAGTCCCCGAAAAGTCATGTTCTAAGGTCAACTGACGGCGTCTCTCGAACAATCCAAATCCTACATTCTACCCGAAAAAAAAACCCATAGACAAACACAGATAGCCCCAGACAATGTCACATAACCGCCGGATTGGAGATGCGATGGAACAATCCAGCCCAGGCAAACCATCAATGCCGGCTGCTGTACGCGATGGTGGCGGGTGGTCGCTCGCAGAGCAAGTAGTTTGTTATCGCAGGATAAACAAAACAGACACGCACGAGCGCACGCACGCACGTGTTCATACACGCATTGACAGCGCTTCGTCTTCGGAGATTTTGCTTTTTGGACGTCAGAGAACTGGTCGCGCTCGAAGAAGACAAGCCGCGTAGACGTCGCATAGTAGCGGATTTGGATAACTCGGAGGACATCAATGTTGACATACGGGTCCGGCACTCCCGGGGGGGGGAAACGATGCCACCCCGAACGGCTTCCGTTCTTGTTTACCGAGGCCTTCCACCACACTTTTACCCCACCCGAATGGCTCACTTACTGCGGTGTGCTTGTGCGCGCCAAGGTAAATTTGGATTCTGAGTCCGGAGACTGGAGAACGTCAGTCCCCGCTCCAAATTGACAAATTGAGACGGCACACCAATAACGAGCAAGTAATTATTTCTTATTATCGCGTTTCTCTCTCTCTCGCTCTCCAGAACGATTGCTAACTGCTGCATAATCTTTTCCAAAACAAAAAAACCCCTGGAGTCAACCTTCAGCACCAGCACCTGTCGATGACGCCGCCATCAACAACCGCATCTCCGTGGTGGTGTCTTCGTCATTTGCTTCTCGCCAGTACTGACATCGCAGTTTCTCCGAGTCAGTCTCCTGATGTCGTTATGTACCCGCATCGCTCCCTGTTATGCGCACTACCAGCATAATTTCCTTTCGTGTTCCATTCCACCGAAAATGGTGGCACCCAGGGGACTGTGGTCGGGCTCAACGAAACCCACCAGCAGGATCCACTCCGAAAATCGCTCTCAAACTCCAAGCAAACCGCTCCATCCGGTGGCACATCACGGGGAAAATACCGGGCTCAATCCACTTGTACTCCCGCCGAGAGGAGTCCCTCTTTTCGGTCCCTTGTGCCGTGTTCTCTGTGTCTTCTAATTACTTGCGTGAGCAGAAAGGCCACCGCACACGCAATCCAATCAACCGCGCTCGAGGTGGAAACAGACAACTTCCGGCCTCTCTCTCCCTCTCTCTCCCTCTCTCCCTCCACGAGGAATCACGCACATCAGACCGCCGACCGGTGCGCGCGCGATAGCATCATCAAAGAACCGACGCGCGTGACCTATCCTAATGCCGCTCTCCTCCTGACCGGCAATGCCATTCTCGTAAGAAGAAAGCATACAAACCGCGCCGACACACCGTCACCGCCACCGCACGCACTTGCTTGCTGAAGAAGGGATCGAGTTTCAATGTGTTCCGGAGCCCTAGACAGAGACGACGATCATGAGCGCGTTCGTTTTTTATGGTTCAAGTGCGGTGGCGGCCGCGTCTGCCTCTTGGCCCTCGCGGGGTCTGACGATGACTTTGTAGCTCTCGAGTGCTCTTATGCGGCGGCAGAGAACAGTGACTGAACTTCTTGGAGAGAGAGAGAGAGATGGGGAGAGGACATCGTTAAGATCAGAGAAAAGTGCTTGATCACGATAACTTCTCCAACTAATCGACTGCATCGCCGCGATCTAGCGATGGATGGATGGACATACATTATGTTGTTCTGCGTTGTTCTGGGCAACCAACAACGAGGACATCCACGGCCTACCACCGCAAGTGCCGCGAGAAGATCAGTTATCCACAGATCGGGGTAGTCGAAAATCGAATTTCAGAGACGGAAACCTGTGGAGTGCCATCACCACGGCTGCTTGTGTAAATCTTAACGCCACACATAAAAAGGAAGCATAACATTGGGCCCAGCGCAACATCTGTCGCGAGAAGTTTCAACAAATAAGCATATGCATCACGCGTACGTCTCCCCATCCTCCTCAAAAACCACCACCAGACAAGAGAGAAGAGAGTACATTACTGGTGGTGGTGGTGGTGCTTGGCACACATAACAGCGACACGGTGGCGGCGGCATATGAAGCCATCATGCGCGGTACGATGCTCCACACCACACCATCACCACCGACACCATTTCGCGGTTTCGGTTTTCCAACTTTGTCGGCTCATCATATCGTGTGTGTCCGCGATCATCTCGAGATGGAGAGATCGCGTACACTCTTCTGATCAGCCCCCCTCGGATGACTACTACACACTATGTTGTGAATATGCGGGAGAAGTGAATGGATTACACAGAGATGTGGTGGTTATCGACGGTGGGTAGGAGGATTGGACACAACGCAAACTGTAAAGCTGCCTGGGAAGCTGCCAGGAATACGAGGATCCTCCAGCTCACTCTAACGCTCTGGTAGAAGAGAAAGTGTTTTATGATCAGCAAGCAGCGAGGGGGGAAAGGTGTGTAGCGATCCCCAAAAGCTTCAGCAGAAAGATTGACCAAGTGAAGGGGATCAGACCGCGACAGTCGATGAACAGTCAGAGAGCATATGCTGGCTGCTCCGGCTGTGTCAGGGTCATACCAACTGTAAGCAAGGTGTTACTGTGCAGCAGGTCATAAAGCAGCAGTAAGGCGGCAGCGCAGCTCTGCAGCCGTTGCACATATATTGGCGTGCCATGCCCACATGTTGAGCATAATAATTCGCACAGAAGACACTCGAAGTAACCGGCAGACCCCGAGACCGGTGGTGCATCAATCATGACGCGGTGGTTATGTAACCGAGAGCCTCAACCACCACCACCAGGCAACATCAGGCACATCGTGAACTGCATTTTTGAATTTTCTGATGGTTGTATTTTCTTTTTGAAATTCCACTTCATTACCACTCGTTGCGGTTGCGGTATCTGGTGACTTGAGAGGCGATGAGTTAAGCGATTGCACGTCCCTGGGCGCACACACTGTACGAGGCACATAGCGAGCGCGATTAAGATTGTTATCGATCGAGGAAAGGCAAATAACGACGGGGGGCTACAGCTGGCTTTCAATCGAGGAGCTTAGCGAATTGACGGAGAAGATATCGCGGTCGTGGTGGTGGTGGTGCCCCCCAGCCCAAAAGCCCACTCCATCTCGATAAGATAGAGCAACGTGCGAGACCAAACGAGGGGCGACGACCTACTCTTAGAGAGCCACGATGATGCACAACATTCTAGAAACCAAACAAGCCCGATCGATCGCGATGTCGATGGCATTTTTGTGCGATTCAAAGCAACAGTCCTGCTTCTACCACGCGATGTCTACCACCTTATGCGCCTGGTGGTTTGTGACAATCTCTTATCAGCGCAAAAGGGGAAGTGTATGCGTGTGTGGGCCACGCAATCACAGCTGGTTGACTGGCTGGCCATCGAGAGATCAGACCCCGCCTGAGTTTGCTCCTTCCCATAATTATAATTAACAATCCAGCTAACCAGCTAACCAGCTTGTCAGTCAGCACACAGACACACACGCATTCCCCCTTATCAGGGTCAATTCTTTTTCGCGACACTTAATTCCGGTGACGGCGTGACTCGGAATGGAGAGGGTGCGAGCGGTTTCGGCCTCGAAGCTCGCGATAAACCAATTCCGCAGCCTTTTTTCCGTGTCCACCAGCGGGTCCGTCGTCGCGTCAACCTTCAATTACGCCCGGGGAGGGCGGAGTACCATTCCTCCACACCAGCTGACAAGGCTGCTATCAACAACGACAACGAACACCTTCTCCTCCTTCCCTTCCATTCGTCGGTGTTTTCGGATTGACGCATGTTTTGGCTAATGTTTGCTTGTTCCGGTAGTTGCGCTCGCACTCTCTCTCTCTCGGTGTCATTTCATTTCGGGGACCTCGCTCCAGTGATACCCTTTGGCTAGCGGGAGGGCATCGCGAATTGGCCAAATATAGAACTCTAGCCGGGGTGGCACCACCGTTCCGTTGGCGCAGTTTTCAAATGTTCTTTATTCTATCAAGCGCACGAGAGTTCGTTGCACGATTCTTTGATATAGGGGGGGGGGGGGGGGGCATAGGACCCCCAACGCTTGTTGTAATGGAATTTAAAACGAAATTAGGAAGTCCGATTCTTGGAGGTTCCGTGATTTAGATTGCGCTCAATGCCATACGTAACAATACTTTGATATTTTCGGAATCTTTTTCGTGTACGATGTGAAGTTAAAACATTAAATCCAGAACTCAAATTCCTAGAGAAGGTAAAAAGGGGAGAAAACTTGAACGATTTTCATTCGTAGAAAAACAATCGACAACAGAGAGCGAGCGCACGCATCATCAAATATTAAAACATAAATCGAATCGCTGGCTGGCTGGCTGGCTGGCTGGCAGTGCCGATAGATAGCCAATCCTGTGGTCAATACAAGCGAGTCGCTGATAAAAAAATAATGAAATGAAAATTGTGGAAGAACACACTTCACATGGGAAACGCATGCGAAGCGCGTCACAAAAACAACAACAAAAAAGCACAGGGAAAGCATCCTGGGCGTCCTGGGCACCACCAGCGCCCGGTCAACAGAGGCACATTGCGGGAAAAGGGAATCGTCAGGACCAGACATTCGGATACGCCGTCCACGCCATCATATTCCTCATTCCGGTCCCTTCGGTCAGGTTGATACCAACACAGTCGCAAACGATGATATCCTCGCACACAAGCAAAGTGCCCTGTGAGCAAGGAGATACAACCGAAGGGAGAGATGATGCACCACACAGCACCACAAGCACCAGCAGAGAGACAGAGGGTGCGATCCTTCGAGCGGAATAACCGGAAGGGGAGGGGGGGTGCGCCGAAAACATAATGCTCTCCATTTCGCTCTCTCTCTCTCTCTCTCTCTGCTCTCACCATGGTGTGCGTTACTGTGGCCCAGCGAGAGAGAGAGAGAGTCATGGTGATGAAGTTCACGGTGCAAAGGACACCGGGGAACCAGCAGAACGGATCCGAAGAACCGGTGTGTCTGTATGTGGTGGTGGTGGTGGTGGCAACGACGATGCAGTCAGTGGACCGCATCAGTGTCTTATGGGCCATGGTGGTGTACGTGTGTATTAGTGTGCAACATAACACCGAGGGCAACATAACGATGACGATGACGATGATGATGATGATGATGCTGCAAGGAAGAAGGGAGCGAACGAAAGAGAACGGATGTGCAGCGAACCGGAACCAATGCAACGGCGGTTTCTCGTCGGTAACGTTCAAAACCATTTCTATGCTGGGTCTGTTACTAGCGTTGTATGCGTGTGTGTTTATGGGTGATTGTTGGTTTACGACGATAACGCTGCAACAGCAATCCGAATCCTTCTCCTCACGAGGCTTTCGAAGTTTCCCGAAAAACGGTATTCTTCATCCCGGAAACAGCGAAATGGGGCCACAGCAAGCAACAGAACATCACGAGAAGCGAATGATCCTGGGATGTAGGGCGCAAGAGAAATAAATGCAATTTTCGGGAGCGTAATACGCGAAGAAGAAAAGCAGGAGGAACGTACAGGGCATCGATCTTCACGGCCACTCGGTGTCCTACATACTGTCCGGCCGAGTGCTAATTGATTGACCGATGCCGCCCCGGAAGCAATCGGGCCTAGTGGCGAGAGGTTGAAGAGAAAGCAGCGTCCATTCCAGGGAGTTCACCATCATCAGTTCACCTCGTGGTGCGCAGGATGCGGATACGAGAAGGAGGACACATTGTGGACCTCCACCCAGTGCCGAACAATTTGGGGTACCACGATTGGTCAACCGGTAATTATGGGGGAACTCGGAGTGCCGGCGGAAGGAACGGACCACTTTGGTCACAAAAACCGGAAATTGTGTTTCTCCTGTGACGATACCGCCTGAAGTGACTATTAAAAGAGATGGGGAAGGGGGAAGTGATGTAGGGACACAGAACAGGTAACAAGGATATCATCAAGTAATGTAGGGACAGAGAGAGAGAGAGAAAGAGAACACAGTATCCACCCCCCAATTACATGCTGGTGATTATTTTGATTAATTTTTCTGTAGTTCCCCTCTTATTGTTTTGCATTTGAACTTTGATCGTAGATAATAGTTACTCGGGAATCAAGCGTGCACGCAGGAAGTGCTTACTTGCATCTGTTATTCCATCGTGACAAGGGGGTTTTTGTTTGGGGAGCTTACATTCCCCAGTGATGAGGCAAATAGCCGTATCAGGTATTATCAAATTGAATAACGAAAGATAAGCTAACAATTGTCTTGCGTACTTTCAAGAGGGGAGCTACTATGCGTAACACTCTTCAGACAGAAGATGGTGTTTCGAGTGGCCTGGACGTTTATTCCAAGTTACAACATCTTAGAAATCCTATTTTTCATGAGCTTTCTCTTGATAAAAAAATATTTGGAATGATATCGAATACTACTATTTCGGTGCACCAATAAATACATCAATAAACTGATTATTCGAGATGCTTCGAATCATTGGAGTTACTCCAATTCTTCATAATAGACGACATGAAAGTCCTCGTCAGTCTCCAACTCATTCAAAGCATAATTGAAAGTCTCAGCTACATCTTTGACATCTGAGTCATCGCTTTGTTCATAAATAGCCTCATCCTCAGTTGAATCCGGAATAGTTAGACATTATATCTTATCAAATGAAGTGCCAATCAATTATTTCACACATTGTTTGATACTGGTTGTCCCAATATGCCTTGATGCCATGTTTAATCCACTCACGACCATCAAGTGTGAGGAGCAGGGATATGATCAATCTTGTACTTGGTGCAATAAATTATTAATAGGTCAATGGGACAAATGCTTCACTCTATCGGAATTGAACAACATTATTCATTCGCTTCAACCATGTCTCCCTGCATGTCAGATTGAAAACATGTTGTATTTGTGGTTAAGATGTGAATACAAGCAGTTTTTTCTAGTCAAGTTCTATGCCTAAGGACTAAGTTTTCTTCCTCAAGAATTCAGAGCGTGGTTAAAAGTAAATCAACACTAAAAGGTATTCGAATACAAGAACTCCTGACTAGTCCTGAATGTCTTAGGCGATTTTAAGACCGAGAAAAAGGGTAACAATACAAGTTATGCACGGAATTTCTTGATGCTTCTTTGACGTTTTCGAAACATCGTCGACATAACATTCTAGGTCAAAATATAAACCGTGAATTATCCACTCACGGCTAAGACAATCTTCTACGTTTCTACGTAAGGCGATCCTGTGCGTACGCATGCTTATAAACGCATTTAGTCAACTCTATTCTCCCCGAATTCAAATTCAGTTCCCATGCGCCCTAACCTGCTTATTATCCGTGTAAAGGATCCAATTATAATTCGATTACCCAATTACGTTTCCCTCCGTTATATTTACATATATAGTCACACACTTTTAATGAAACTCCAAATGTTTGTGTAGCTCAATGTCCCATCATCCGTTCCTGTAAATAATTAAACGAACTTTTCGTAAGTACGCCCGGCCACCGTTCGGGGTTCGACACTCTTTCTCACAACTGTACCACCGCGCAACGGCAGAATGTGGTCTATAGAATAATGCTGGCAGAGTTGACGGTGGAGAGGACCACGAATTGTGGTGCATTGGTCGCCCTCCCCACCCGTAAACTGCTCGTCCGTGCGACGCATCGCCGAGAACGATTCTCCGTGAGAACAAAGTTAATTATCATCAGTTTATGGCCATCCAAACCAGCCAGCCAGCCAGCGAGCCAGCGAGCCAGCCAGTCAGCCAGTGTGTGTTTTGGTGTCGTTGACTTCATGCTCCATTCACCGTCGTCATCGCCTTCGGAAGCGCATACAGTACCGATGACAGAGCACTGCAGGATGACCTCGAGTGTATGCGTTGACCGACCGGGGAGCATCGTGTGTCCTGTGTTTTACCGTTAGTGCCCGTGGTAGTGGTGGCCACGATGATGTCCTGCCGGGATAAACAACTCTCGCGGTCGCGAACAGCACAGCTGCTGCTCTTGTAGGCCTGAATCACTAAACGCGGATTTGCCCTCACCATCCATCGCATCCCCGTATCCTTGTGCTGCTGCTTCTCCTCCTGTCTGTCCAGATGACTGACTGACTGACTGACTGAATGACTTCACTATGGATGATGGCATGGATGTCGGCTTCACAGACAGCACACGGAGAGAGAGAGAGAGCGAGATAGCCGCGAGAACGGAAAACAGGAACATTCCCGGAAGATACGACGATCGCAAACACCGCGGGTCTCGTAATGTTCGCGCAAAAACATAAACTTCCAGGTCCCAAATTGTGTGCTGCGATGGTCGTATGAATGGCTACTTAACTGCATCCGCGCACTACTGCGCTTCTGTGGAGTGGAAGAGAGTTCTGTTTGTTGATAGCCCTCCTGTACCTTCTTCTCTTTCCACGCGATGCCTCCGCTATCCCTCCTGAGGCACTGAATTGCATCGTTATGCACATTATGGATGCAGCGCCCGTTATGCGTTTTGTGTTTTTGTGTGCGAATGTACCAAACCGGATTGCACAAACAACGCAGTCCCAGTGACCTGAGCAGAGGAGGAAGAGGTTGTGCATTACCATTTTCGGCAGTAGTGCAGCACCACGGCAAGCACGGTTCTCCTCTTGGCTTCGTTTTGGGCAAAGGACAAATTAGTACGCGCCGAAAGGGAAGGGAACAGTGCAGTAAATTATTCATAAGCCAGTCCTAATTATGATGCAGCGAAGCTCACGCTCAGCTCACCCACCCGGTACGCAGTTAAACAGCAAACTGATTAGCCAAAGACCCAGGGCGCAGCAGAGCGAGAACACGATGACTTCATACGACCTATCATGCCCGGTCCTGAATGAATTCCTCCGTCCATTTCGATCGATCCACTGTTTTTGAAGGGATAAAGCTTGCCAACACTGGAATCAATAAAAACATTGATCGAAAAGCACTCTAATGCGAACGCAGAACCCCGCGTTCCTTCCTGTCTTACGGGGAGAGACAAGACTCTTCAATTAGGGTACACACAGTACGGGGACTTGAAGATCGATCCGCGATCGGCGGCTCTTTGGATCGGCATGTCATAATCATAAAACCTATCTCTCAGTATCTGCCAGTGGCACCGTACGTCGGAGCATTTCAATCTCCATTCGATCGAGTCCATTTAGGTTCGTTTAGAAGCCGCAACCGGCTGCGGATGTGCCAGTGCTGCTGTTGGACGTCAGAAGTAGGCAAGCAATGCAAGGCCAAATCACGTTAACGCCACTGCCACTTACTAGGACGCAAAGAGAGAGAGAGAGAGAGAGAGAGAGAGAGAGAGAGAGAGAGAGAGAGAGAGAGAGAGAGAGAGAGAGAGAGAGGATTGGAAGGAGCCCGCCGAGTCCGTGGTCCGTGGACGACCTTCACATCATGGCATTAGACGCGAGGCGCATGGATCATACCTTCGCCGGTTGTTAACGGCCACCTACGCCATGTAACGGCGAGGGGTACAGACTTTGGCTGCTGTTGCTGGTGCTGGTGCTGGGTAGGCTGTTCTGAGACCCCGCCAAGGCCATCAGCTCTCGTTGCACGGGAAACCCCGCCTTAATACCGCGGGATTCCGGTGGCTACTTGGTGGCTACCTGGGGGGCTACCAGAAGCACACGCTTCAAGCGCTTTACCACGTCGACCTACATTTCCGAACCGAAGAAGGAGAACTGGCCGATCTTCGCAGCCGTACACCAACCACCAGCAGTAGTGATGGAGGTGGTTCTTGATCATCTGATTTTGATCTTTTTGATTCTGCGCGCACCGGCTTTCGCAATAATCGCCTCAAAACACGACACTAGACCTTCCAGTGGCAGGCATTAGCTTGAGTTCTTTGATTCTATCTCTAGGAGAAGGGAGTGCCAGTGGCTTTTAACTCTATTCAGAGTCCCAAATTGTTCAAAACTGTGAACTAGCAAGAAGAGGATCACTAACACAGCATTTGAAGAGACAAAGAGTTAAGGAAATGGAAAACTCTTAATCATTGTCCCCACGGGGAGCGCTGTATGAGGCTATACCGGACGGTCTCTGAAGTAAAACGTTCTGTTCCGGTCCCTACAAACTCCCTTCCGTTAAAGAAACTTCGAGATTTTTCCCACAGACGACGCCATCGTAATAATAATTGGCCCCTCTCTGGCTGGCTCCCAGTTTGTACTGCGCGCTGCCGCCGATGGCGTTGATGTATAATCTCATATTTTCCCCCACAATTCCCATCTCCATGCAGCCGCGACCGCCTCTCTTCAGAGCTCTTCGCGACGAACCAAAACGCTTCGATTTAAGAAACACGAAAAGGGCTTAAAGAGATGAACGCGAAAGGAGATGGAGGTGGTGCAGTGGCCACATCCTCTGTCTATCCTCCCTCTCTTACGCATCATCATCATCATCATCATCAGCGTCATCATCGCGAGCAGCAGCAGCAGCAGCAGCACACAAATCAACAAAAACGGGATTTGTTTTCCTCCTCCTTCTCCTTTCAAATTCCCTCAACTTCCTGCTTCTTCATCGACGGGGACCCCCGTAAGGATAGACTTTCCACGGCCTCCACTTTCTATCGCTCCGTTCGCCGCCGTCGACGATGTTTACGGAAAGATGGAAATTTATGCTGCAAATGAAATCATAACACATCACACACTGGCTGGCTGGCTGGCTGGCGCACACACAAGTACAAGTGCAACGAGTGCAAGTCAAGGAGGAAATCGGAGGATGGAGAGCAGCTTTAATTCACAAAAAATCCAACGAGATCGTCGACGACCGAGGAAAACGAGGAGCAAACTATTTCTCTTTCGTTGGGAGTATTATTCGTTTTTCATTTTTTTCCCTCCTGCATCTCTCTCTCAATGACCTCTAGTTCCCGGTTTCTCGATCTGCTGTTTATAACCCTAGCGAGCAACCAAGACAGGCAGCATCGACACCCAACACAGGGGAACACAGCAGAGAACGAAGACGACGACGACGACGACGGTAGCGACGAGAAATGCTCTTCAAATGCGAGATATGGATGTTCCGACGAATTATGCCCCGTCATAAAGTGAGTCAAAAAAACGAGTGGGAACGGAGCACAGCCCCTTGGAGAAGCGCTGGGGGGCGGAATGGATAGGAAACTAGAAACAGAAGGAACGGCGAAGAAAGATATAAAATCATAAATAGTAATTTTCAAAATCATCTTCGTTCGTTTTCCCATTTAACCCAAAAGCGGGCGGGAATTAAAGGGAAGAAGCGTCTCCACTGTCTCTTCCACGTTTCCTCCTTACCGTACCATTTACGATATTCACACATTTCTCTCGATCGTTGGCTAGGGTTTAAAGAAAAACAAGATCGAGCAACGTGCGCGACACCGTACAATATCAAAAGCCGCTTGACGAGACACAAGACAACAGTGACCGATCGTAAATCAACGCGCGGTGAACAGAATCCAATCGGTAGCCAACCCATCCCCATTGACGAGTGCTTAGCGAGGTGTGCCTCGCTGTGTGTTGAAGCATTAAATTTTGGAAAAATGGTTTAACAATTAGGTAGAGAACCGATCCTTCGGTTCCTTTTATTGTTAGTCAATGGGTCAAATACGGATTTACATAAACTAAATCGATTCGACATAAAATCGATCGTTATTGAGGGATTGCGCTTTATTTAACTATTCATTTAACGGATGATTGGACCGTTCTGAGTCTTGCAGTCCACTCACCATTCGATCTACAGTATCATACGTAAGAACAACAACGAATAATTAATTTCTGTTACAATTTGCTTGGTTATTTTTCAAACAAACCTCAAGTACATTGACACTAATTAATAGTCATAATATTAATTGTTTACTTAAAGTGCATTGTCAGGCAATCGCTCTATTAGGCTTAGCATTTCTTTGGCATTGGATTGCATAAAACGAATAGAAATTCTATTGATATTATGGATTACAACATAACGCTCTTACCATCATGTTTAGGCCATTGGAATGAAGCTTTCATCATATCATAATATTTATTCGCACAGGAACCTTGAGTATCTTTGAATCATTTAGAGAAGCTCAAACTCAATTAGTTGAAAGATTAGCCTCTAAGATGATGCATTCTCCGTTATTGAGATTCAAAACAAGATTTAAAGTAGTACATCGTACGATCAAAACACAAATGTCTTCAATAACACATCGTGCATCAAAACAAATGAGACTTCTATGGGCAAATAAAAGATGAGCTATTTGTAATTTAACAAATGAAATTAATCTCACGACATGCGGCATTTCTTATGCACGATACTGTAATCTCTATATCGGAAGTGAGTCATAAAAATTCGAGAGACAAAAAATGAAATCATCTGCCACATTTTGGACCTTTATTTCTTCGCCGTTTCTTTCGTTCTTTTTGGAAGCTCATCTCACAAAAGATGACAGCAAAATATTTCATCGATGCCTCGTGGTTGACGGCGTCGTAAATTAACGAGCGTCACCACTCGGCGCTTGGTCTTTGGTGGCGCGGTTGGAATGCAGAACTCGGAAATGGCGTCCAAGCTAAGCCCACGACCAAAACCAGTGACAAGATTATATTTCGAGGCCATTTCGGACCACCGCCAACTCCACACTTCACCACGAATTCACATAAGTAATCCACCAGCCCACGGAATGGACACGACGGTAGCGCAAGCAGCTCTCAGGACGCCGCGCGATTAGTTCTCGTTGCAAACCCCGCGTACAGCACTCGATCCTCGTCGCTGGTCGACCGATGATCATCATCATTTCGACGACTACGACTACGACGATGACAAGCGAAAGTGTTGAGAGAGCGCGAATATTAGCGATAAATAATGTTCCAAATGACTTAAGAAGAGACCAAGCATCGAGAGAGCATCCACTGTCCCCCACCAACTCCCGCCTCCCGTGTGTCCATGTGGTGAAGAAAAAAGCCGAAGAACAAAAATACAAAGCATCGAAAAAAGGCCTAGACTGGACCAGACTCGGGGCGCAGAAGACAGAGCAAGTGGATGATCATTAGAGAACGGACACCCTCCACATTCTCATCCAACCTCCAGTGGCCGATGGTGGTGGCAGTGGCAGTGGCAGTGGAGGTGCTGTGGCCACTGCACCCCCAACAACTATCCCTCCTCCCCTCCCAGGGGGTGTGTAGTAGTCACAGGCCACACAAAGGAGAAGAGAGCATGATTTCCAAAAATACAGTCGCAAGAAAGAGCAATAATTTCATTATTTATGTTTTGATCTCGTCCGCCCGCCCCCCCCCCGGGGGGAGATGGAAATGGAGGAGGACTGGCTGATGAGCACACCACAGGGTTGCTCTCTCGCACACAAAGGTTTAAAACCGAAACCGAAACCTTGTCTTGTCGCTAGCGTGGATCTAGAACGTCTTTCTCATCGGAGATCGCCGGCAGCGAGGAGGATCGTCTAGAAGTCGATGGGGAGGTATTCGGCGCACGAACGAGAACGCTTTTTTGTTCCCGTGCATGCCCGTGGAACGTCGAGCGGATCGCTCCCGCCATCGAAAGGAGAGTGAATCAATAATTAAAACTCGCAAATGGCGTGCTGGCGCGAGCTGGGAGCATCTTTGGCGTTGAAGAAGCGTTGTTGGTGTGCGTGCGAAAGTGAAACTCGACGGCGGTCGACCCTGGAACCCACGGGGACCACGTCGTTGAGTCGCAGAGACACCAGACCCGGCAGAAGGGCAAGGGGAATAATCTACGATAATTGTTGATCATTCGCGCTTGCACACGCAGCCTAAGCACCAACACGCGGCGTTCACCACTCGCTTTGCTCGCTCTCTCGATCACTCGGCTAATGGCTTAAGCACGCCGGGGGCGAGGGGTGGGGGGTGATCCTGGCCAACAGTCAACTGGCCGGAGCTCGGAACGGGGAGGTGATGGGCGCGTCTGGTGGTACAAACAAAAACAAACACTAGACCAACGATGGCCAATGGGGCATCATCATCATCGGTGAACCGAAACATAAAGATGTAGAGCGAGCACCGTCCTCGGGGACGGGGACGAGGATACGATCGCGAACGTGGCCACCAACGCCGCGAGTTCTGGAACGCGATCGGACGAGCGGGCGAGGGAGGTGTCCTTTCATCGACGCATCTTCGCCGTTTAATCTCACATTTCATAGCCAATTCATTTTTGGCCGCTTTCCTAACAACGATAACGATCAGCAACTTGAATCAGCGAGTTGATGCCCAGAAGATTCTTTTGTAATGTTGAAGGAATTGATTTTCTCGAGCCAAAAAAAACTGTGATCGAATGGAAATTATCGATTAAACAATCGAATAAACAGAAATAAGCTAAACAAGTATGTAAGGAAATCGATTTGTTACGCCATGTAGTTAAAACTACCTTCAACAAAAGACAATAAGTGATGATCGCGACATCTCTTGGTTGGAATAAAAGTGTTGCAAGGCCATTCTAGTGATCCAGGAATAATTGTTGAGCAAGATATTCTGTCTTGATGTTGATGCCATCTGAAATGATGCAACTTTTGTTGTTCATTTAACTTTTTAGATCTTCTAAGTGAAGATATTTCTGCCCCATTTTTAACCAACATTCCTTTATTAAGCGAAATGGATGGCTATTTTGGAGAGATAGGGATATTTTTAGACGGAATGGACCTGGAGAAGTCAGAGTGTTTGGATTGTCATTCCGTTTATGGTTCAATTCAGATCCAAAGATAATGAGGTTCTTATGGAAGTGTTTGATGCAAGCTCTCTTTTATCTAGAGGTTTTTAGAGGTCAAATTTTCTGGATCATTTGATATTCTTTGCAAGAAAGTCTTACAAGCCTTTCAAATCCCTTAACTCACGTATCGCTAAATGAAACAACTTCTCCACGCTTCAGAACCGATTTCTAGTATCAAAGAAAGACTGATACTTTTCTAGATGACAAAACTGTCCACTATTCTTAGAGACGCTACTGAAAGAGTTTTATATTTATTGCCCAGTTGCTCTTGGCTGGCCTCGAACTATCGAGCTGCAACCACCGAAGCAGGTTGTGTATCACTAATCGAAGCCAAGTACAAATAAATAATTGTACATTCCGAAAAAAAGGTTTTTGCGATAGTGTATCGTAGATTAGTGATGAATCATCTAAGGTATTAAAATCACTGGTTTATCATATAAAAGCATATTTCTCTAGTTAATCGTAAAATTTGCACATTTGAAAAACATTAAAAATAACACTTAAAACCCAGTTATTTATGATTCTTTTCGATCTTTTGTTTAGTGGAAAAGTATCAATAACTTTGACTATAAACACATTTCAGGATTTCCTACCATATTCAATGTTGAACATTTCAGGTTGTTTGCAGCAGATTAAATTTGTAGATTTGAAGGACACCGCCTTAAATAGCGTGGATTTTACGACACTCCGTTTTTTTTAATTTCGAGGAACACTGAGTCATGTACGATGTCTCACATTTCTCAAAAAGATGTCAGTTTTTTTCAATCAAAACATTCAACACAATATTCTTAAGAATTTTACTAATAAGAATAAATATTACCCAAAAAAAAAAGTAAATACAAAGCAAATAATCTACTCCTACTCTCATTTGATCTTGTGACTCTCCCAGTCGCGCTCTAGACTCACAGCCACATCATGAATTTGATCGAAGCGAATTACATGGACTCATTGTCAGATTCTGACTATCTAGAGGAAGGCAAACGATCATCACATTCTGTAGCCACGCCAGCGAGAGCGAGCCACTTGTGGCAACCGGCTCTACGACCGCTGTGACTCATCATCCAAGCGACATTCATCTGAAAACATCATCCCACACGGCATTGTAGTGGACATCATTCGCAGTATCAATGCTGAACGGATTCCTCGAACTAAAAAAGACACATCGTAGGTGCTGCTCTCGCTGCTCTCGCTCCTTCGACAAACAATCGGCAATCCAACGAGCAACTCCCAGTCTGCCAGCAGTGCGCGTCTCGTGTCTCGATGTATTTTAATCGATATCGAGGAGATAATTACAATAATAGCGTGCTGCTAATTGGATGTTTGCTTCGCTGTACTACACGGTGGCAACAGATACACTCCACACTTCCCCCTTTGGGGAGGGGTGTGGGTGGTACACTTCTGATCGATCAGATAATCGCGACCCAACCCGCTGTCCCCTCCCGGGCGAAGGCGTGTTGCTGAGCTGAGCTGCAGTCGGAGATTTAGGACCGCCACGGCCACAGGACACGCACGCACCCCGATAAAGAGAACCCTCGGTATCCACCATGCTGCTTCTGGAGTCTGATAATAGCCGTGAGGCCGTTGTTTGTTATAATTGATAGGGAGCTCTCGCTCGCTCGCTCGCTCGCTCACCACCCTCGGCTTTCGATGATTGGGTGTCACCTCGAAGACACGCAGCAGCAGCAGACGAGGAGAGCGCCCTGGGAGCACGATATGAAATCAATCGATCGCCATGCCACTGCTGCCGCTGATTACTGACGATAGGCACAGCACAGCGCAGCTCCAACGGTGGTGTTGCTTGGTGGTGACCTAATCTCGCACTCCGTTGAGTGTGCCAAAAGCGCAATCGAATCCGTGGCTGCCGCCGCCGCCGCCGCCACCACCGGATAATGCTTATCGATGTTCGTAGACAGGACGCGGGATCCACGGGACCAGGCGGCGGTAAAGAACATGCGCCTCTCGATAAGCCAAAGCCAAGCAGCAGCAGCAGCAGCAACAGCAGCACCTAATGGCCTAATGTTGCCACCAAATGCGCCCAGCCTGGCACACGCCCCACCGAGGGAACGGAGAGATAATAAATGGACAAAATTGAAACAAGGCGAAGCGACAACATTCCACTCCACGCCACGACCCGTCGAGGACATTCCATAGTATCTTTTCCCAGAGGGCGACAGGGGTTTGTTACCTGCCCGAGTACTTGGTGCGCTCCCTCTCCTGGGCCCGGTCACCAAACACAACACAACATAATGAGAAATGATTCCCTGTCGGGTGCAACGTTAGCGCTGCAGACTCCGCGCGCTCTCCAGACAAATGGATAACTCTCGTTGGTTGACTGGCTGGCTGGAGTGTTTCGGTGGGAGTTCACCCTTCAGCTCCACCACCAGTGTTCTGGCAGGCGACCGATTTCTAGAAAAGTCGCCGACAAATGCCGCGCGCTGGAGTTGGCCACCGGTTCCCATGGGCATATTGGCCGGCCAGTAGACTGTCGGTTGAATTCGTTACGCTCATTACGGTAGGTTGCTGCTGTTGCTGCTGCTGCTGTCAGCGGGACAGCAGCCAGTAAGACCGGATGAACCACACCGGCCAGGCCAGGCCAGGCCAGGCCAGAGCTTGGCGAAAACTGGCCAACGATAAATCAAACGTGCGCTGAGCACTCGATGGGGATCGATGCCGGGGATTCAAAGCAAACCAACTCGTATTATCAGACCCCGCTAGCGTTCGGAGTCACTAATCGCCCGAAAGTGAATTGAACAATATCCTTCCACAACGGCGAAGCGGCGGGGGGGGGGGGTGTTGATCGCACGCGCGCGTCACCAGCCACCCCCCCCCCGGGCGACAGCGTCGCGCCATCGTATCGAACACAAAATTATCTTGCTTTGCTTTGCTTGCTCGGGCTGGCCAGTTGAGGTGAGGTGAGGGCCCCCGATAGATTGCCGATAGCGAGAGAGATAGTGCCGTGCGCCAGTTGACGTTTCTATTTCTTGCCATCGTCGCCGTTGTTGTCGCCGTGGTCCATGTGCAATCCCTCCCCCCGGCCCAACCAGTCACACATTTTCCATTCGCCAGTAATTCGATTATGAGCTCCCGGTGGGGAGGAAGGTGGTGGTGGTGACACGAGGTGAGCAATAAAACATCGAGATAATGCGTCGCGCGATGGAACAAACAAATTTATAGAAGAGAAAAGAAACAAAAAAAAATCCCAACAGCACTCCAAGGGTCGCCCGCCACCACCGCTCGCGTTGATGTCTGGATGGAATGATTAAGCATATATGTGTATGTGTTGCTGGTTCCCAGGGGGAACCGTCGCGAGTAGCGAGGAGAGGCTGGAAGTGAAGGTAAAATGCGTAAAGAAAACAACAAAAACTGCGCGACCGAGTGACAAGATTAACGGGGGGCGCGTCTAACATAATCTCGGCGGCGCAACGAAGGTTCCCCCCCCCCCCCCCCCCCCCCCCGGGGTACCGGGACACCCCGCCAGACTGCACACAGCATTCCTCCTCCTGCTGCTGCTGCTGTTGCAGTTCTTGTGCGCGAAACGAATTGTGATCATTTCGCAATTGCACTATTGGGCCGGGGGGTGCGTAAGGAGCGAAAGAAACGGGCTGGCTGACTCTGGTGACAACGACCATTTATAATTGTCCCCATAAATTGCGATCCCGTACAGCGCAGAGCAGCAGTGAGAAGCCGAGATTCGTTCGATCGAGGGAGAGTGAGAGTATCCGTTGAGGAGAATACCGAAGGATCGATGGTCTTGCAGGCAAATGCAACGTAATGTTGTGCTGGATTGCAATATGCTCAGCATGAAATTCGTGGTCCACATGATTACGAAAGCATGATGATTAATGCTAAAAAGTCAAAAGAATCAGCGAGAGAGACAGAGGGAGGGAGAGATATTGCACAATACGATCGACCACCGACCGCGGTTCGCGTTATCGCAGGCGAGTGATTCATCCAGACTGGCGGGGATGGTCCAACACCACCACCGGACCGGAAGCCCAGTGCTTTATCGGCAATCATCATCCGGGGGGCGGTCGGTCGGTGGTTCGTTATCATGGAATCCTTTATTTAGGTCTCGTAAAGGGGGAGCTAAACACTTTGATCAGTTCGCTCCATGGACCTTGGTCTTTCCCAGGCTTTTTGCGAAAGTTTACCCCTCCAGCACCCCCCTGCGCCCACTGCCAGGGCTCCATTCAGCTGGAGACACCGCCATTCGGTGTTCACCTCCCCAAAAAAGGAGTTGCTGCGCTCGAGGCGACGACGACGATCATGATGATGGTGTGTCTCCGCATGCAAAATCTCAACACAGCGGGGTCACCAAGGGGAGGCGCGACCATGCCAGCATAAGAGATACCCAAAAGCTAAAAGAAGGGAGAAAGGCGGTCACACAGCCGGACAGGCGGACAGGCGGACAGGCGGAGGCTGGCAGCATAAAACAGCATCATACACCCGCCCCAACGGGGATCTTGTTCGGAGGAGCGATCCACAGCACGCAGCATCCGCTTCATCGATCGCCGACGATGAATGACTCCGTGGAGCAGCAGCAACAGCAGACGTTGGTTGGAATCAAGGAAGGCCTCGACGGACCATGGTTACTGCGATTCATTCAGTAACAAAGTAGTTTGCATACTGCGCGCTGCTGGACCCCCGACCAACAGCAACAACAACAATGTAGTGCTTTTTCTCATGCGGATGCTCTGCCTCTTTAGAAAGGGTAAAGGGGGGTGGGTGGCTATTGGTGATCGTTGTGGCGAGCTGCAGCGCCAAGATGCCAGACCTCTCCAATCATTCTTCCAATCATTCACCAGTCGGCCCCGTTGTTCTACAGAGAAGCCGCCACACGTTCTTTTCCATTTCATTCGACATTGTTTTGCTCTCCCCATGGTGGGTGGGTGGTGGCCAGGGGGATCGCAGCAGTAGTCACTGCGTTTGACAGTTCAAGCGCAGACGGGGTCTCGTTGGAGGCGGTGTGGTGGAGCACACATTCGCATCTTTTCCTCCTTCACCGCAATCTCCAAGACGATGATGACAACAGAGAGAGATGCTGCACACCAAGGGTTGCTTCGATTGCAACGGCCCCTGGCGCAGCAGCAGCCCTTTAGCGACGACAGCGTGAAACACAGCCGCACACACATACACACCAAAAAGGGGGAAATGTGTGCGACAAAAAGCTAACCAGCCAGTGTCAAGCAAAATATTTATTAAAAGAACTCTCCTATTTCCTTTCCTCTCCACGAGATTTGCATTTCACTTTCCAACCACCCACCCTCTCTACCACTGTTTTCTTTCTCTCTCAGATTAGTGGTCTCTCTCGCTCTCTCTCTCTGGTGCTAGGTGGCGGTTTTCCGCGGATCATTTTCACCGTGCGGATGATGATGCGACGCACTTTATCTCGTATTCCTTCTCCCCCTGCACACACCCATACTAGCGAGAAAGAGAGAGAAAGAGCGAAGAATGAGGAGACGCTCCCTGTGGTTGACAACGCTCACGCTTTATGTGTGGATGATTCGTCGCCGCCTTCGATGATGATTTTGCTTGGGTTACAACAAAACCACCCGGGAGAGGAAACACCAACAAGCGCATCCAATCGGATTTCCTTTTTCCCCTTTTCTACCACCCCCTCCGGAATATCAACGGGATTTGGAAAATGCGAGTTTTCATCCATCGTTGGAAAGTGTGACATTGAGCGCGCGCTAACCTTGTAAACCGTTTTTCTTCGCCCGAGAAAATCATTATTTTCTTTGCGCGCGCTCTCTCTCTCTCTCTCTCTCCCTTTCTCTCTCCTTCTCTCCTGTTGCCTGATGGCCGTTGTTCGGAGTTAATCGAGCGAAACACTGCACTCACACACTCCTACTGCACCGTGCCACCCCCTACCCCTTCTTATACTTCCACCCTAACTCTGCACAACCCACCTAACCCTTATGCTTCGCTGACAGCATACGCACACACTCCCGCAGGCACGCACGCACGAGTGAGATGGCTGCAGGAAGACAACGAAGGTTAGCGAAAAAGAGACAGCCAAAGAGAGAGAAAAAAGGGAAAGAGCGAGAACCGTCATCATTTTCCGACCGACTGCTTCCCGCACTTTACCGATTTTTTATGCTTTCTGGTTGTGTGCGTGTCAGGGAGAAAGAGAGCGAGCACGCGAGGGCAAAAGAAAAATGCACCAGTCAGAGAGAGAAGGGAGGATACATAATTAAAAAAAAGTCAAGAAAAAAAGTGCAGAGTAGCTGCTGCGACACGCACACCACGATCCGTTGCCGCGCTCACGCACACATCAGCAGCACTTTTTTTTTTAAACGCACGAAGGAGGCGGTGGTGGCGGCTGAGGCGGCTGGCTAAAAATGGGAGAAGAAGGACGAGATGGAAACGCGCGCGCGGGCGGGGGAGAGCTTACCAGGCGGCTGCTTGTTGGCGATTTTATTGAAGCAATTCTGGAACACCTCGTAGAGATGGAAATGTTCATCGTCGCTCGTGGCCATGTTTGCTGTCCGCGTGAAAGTTTCGCGCACGGCCGCACTCACACACTCGGGGCAGGCACAGGGGGGGCGGTGGTGGTGTTATTGCTCTTCGCCTTCGCCACTCTCAACAGCAGGACGACACCATACGATGATGGCGATGATGATGATGATGATGCTGTGGGCGGCGCAGGACGACCCACCCCACCAGCGTCACGACCGTCGTCACGAAGCGCAGAGACAATGAAGCACAAATAATGAAGCGAACACACAGCGAAAACGCACCCTTTCCGCGCGCGCCCCGTGCACACCCCCTCTCCCTGGGACGTGAACAACACCAACACGAACCGCGGCCAACACAAACGCCCGCTAGCACGCACGCACGCACGCACGCACTACTCTCTGCGTGGCGGTTCAGAAACACTTCGAATCTCTCTCGTCGCACACGGCACAAAGCACCACCACAGGAGGCGCGGCAAACCCCCGCAGGAACGCACGGAATACGATGCACGAGAAGGAGGAGGATCCACAGACGATGATAATCCAGCGATTTGCACGGACGGGAGCACGCACGCACGCACGACTTCCACGACGGTTTCGAGTCCCAAGAAGTCAACAAACGCAGGTTCCGTCCGCCGATGTTGCTGCTTTCAAAGTTCGACCGCGAATGAGAGGGGGAGAGAGTGAGTGAGAAAAGCCCAAGCGCCCTCTCACGCACACACCGAACCGCACGTGCACGCGCGCACTCCCGCCTGTGTGCGCACGGTTTTTGGCTCTCTCGCTCGCTCGCCGTACACACACCAATCAGGGGCCCACTGAACCAATCGGTTGGTGGAACGAGGCAAACACGGCCCAATCGGGTGCTTGGGAAATTCAGCACTCCAGCGGGCCCAGAATTACACGCGGTAAACTGCGCTTCTACACGACAGCGAATGTTTTAACGAATTTGTGGACCGGAAATTCTTATTTTTACGTTATCCCCTACAAATCCGCGAAAACTTAAATACGCCTGTAGCGAGCGAAAACACAGCGAGCAAGCGAGAATTACAGAAAAATCTGTCAATTCATATTAAAAAAGGCCTGTGGTGGAGCTCTGGCGAAGAAGATTTGTTCAGGATAAGAAAGATTGCAGGATACGAAAGCAGATTTGAATCGAATTTGGATTCGACACCACGATTCGAATTGCCTTTTTCGCAAAATTCTCGCGTTTTACAGGTACTGGAATACTTCTAACGTATGCATTAAGAAAAAAGAGTCAATATTTGCCGTTTTTTCATGAGCAAACCGTCAATCGCACTGCAGAAACCAAAAATGCAGCATCAATAGTAGTTACCCATGAATTATCAGACAAAATTTAATAGCTCTATCAGTCGAACTCTAATCTTGATGTTGCCTATTGCGCTATTGCCCAAAAATAAAAGCATCATAAGAGGGCATGATTCCGACAAAAAGATCCAAAGGACACTGTTCCGACCGAGACCGAGGAAAAAGTGGCTACATCGCTGCGTGAGATTGGCCGTGCGATCGGTACAACTGGCCAAATAGTTAAGAAGGACCTGGCGGACATGGGTAAACACGTCAGAAAGCGGAAGTCCTGGTACTCTGATCTCGGAGCACTGCTCGGAGCTGCTCCGGGAGCAGCTCGCAAGGAGTCGAGGCGATTTTTAGACGAAAAGGAGCGGCTGAGTACCGAAGATTGCGAACCCTTCAGGGTCGTTTTTAGCTTTTGGGAGGCCCAGGGCACACTGTATTAACGGGGCCCCTTTAGTTTTTGTGAATTGAAGCGAGTTCTTTTCGGGTAGTTCAAGATTTTCACACACTAAAACCCCTTTCCAACGCTTCTTTACCATCTACAATAGTAACATGCACCATCGTCTAGCTTCTTCCATTCAAAATTTCTTTGTCTCTCTCATAAGCAAATAACTTAAGCAATAGATTTTTACAGGTTTCTTTTGATTTTAGTTGTTTATAGATCCGAACTCAATATCCGATATTGATATTGATTAATGTTTTAGGTGGGGCTTCGAAATTTTTTTTCCAAAAAAGGCTCATTTTTGAAGATTTTTTGAGTCGTATCCTTCCCCTTGACTTTTTTATGTGTATGGCATATTAAACTACAACTTTTCTAGAATATTTTGTTCTTTTTGAGAAAGATTGATTATAAACTTCCACGGCATTACATGGCATTATGAAGGTGCGTCTGCGAAAAGGTACTTTCCGGTGCCCATCGTAGCTGCGTTATGCGTCATCGATATTCTTTTGATAGATTATTAGTTTATCCAGGTAGCCCCGTTGAATTTTGTTTGAATTTCCTATTTTTCGATTTTTGGCGGATTTTTGAAGTTGAAAAAGTGATCACAATGATCAAACCGGGTTCGTCGCTTAAGTCTTAAGACCCAAGTCTTTTGATTCACACCAAAAACAGTGCCCATCGTAGCTCCGTGATGGGTCATCAGAAAAATACAAATCAATAATCTTTTAGATTATAAGTTTATCCAGTTAACCTTGTCGAGTTTTTGTTGAATTTCCTATATTTCATTATTTGGCAGATTTTTGAAGTTGATAAAGGAATGCATTTTGCGATTTTGCCAAGAAAAAACGAGTCTTACATAATTATTTAAAAAAAGTACCAACAATTTTCATGAAAACTCAACGGGGCTACCTGGCAAAGAGTTTACAAATTATGTGTTAAAAATTTCAAAACAATCGTCCCAGTAGTTTTTACGGTACGATGGGCACCGACTTTGAAAACATTGGTTATGGGAAACGCTCTTCAGAATAGCGAGCTACATGAAACGCGGATTTTCAAAAATCTATAACTTTGTCAGTGTTGCTTCGGTTGATTCAAACATTTTACACAATATTCTTGATAAGATCAGCATTCAGGTAATATGTTAAATCATGATTGAACAGGCACAGAAAGAGTTGAAAAACATGTGCGCAAATATGTTTTCGACTGCCATTTTGAAATTACCGGCTAACTGCCGGAATCCTGCTCGGAATGGCACCAAATTTGATTTCGAATAAACTGATAAACTCACTTTCCACGTGTAATTTACAGAACTCAATTATCAGTCATGGTTTATTTTTTATCACCTTTCAAAATTTGTCTCTTTTTTTAATGCATACGTTAATTGCCGAACGATAATGGCAGACCTTGTCACGAATTGTTTTTTTTCAATTTTCTTCAACTTTGGCCGTTTTCACTGTTGCACTACAGCTAAGAAATACCTGACAGAACTTGCCTATTTCTACGTTTCCAGCCTCATTCTTTCGTTCAACAAGTTTGTACAATGTACATGCACAAATCTTAATTATCAATTCTGATTAATTATCCAACCAAATTTGACTTCATTTATGCCAGGAAAGGATGGGGATACGCAGTGCGATCTTCGCCCACAACGCACGACCAATTCGCGATCCCTTTCTTTTGGTTCTGGTAGCAACAACAACCGCCCTTTTCGGTGCTTATCACCAACGCGTAGATCACATCCTTATGGTGGCGCACACGCCCTCTTCGCTGCCAACTCCATCCCCATTCAATGTTGGAACATTCTGCGCAATTTTTTATTGGCTTCGTACTGGCCACCGTATGCTGTTGCCGACTGTTCTGCTATTGTAATGCTGTTCTTTATGATTAGGCAACAGCACAAGCAAGCAAAAGTATCCATTTGTTTTAGCCATTTTCCAGCAACACTTTAACACTTTCGTTTCTTGTGATCTCGAGAGGCTTTACAGCGCTGCATTGTGGCGATTATTGCGATACAGAACGATGCGAATATGATCAGGAAGATAAACATCTTCACGTGTGCGCACGTGCAAAGATGCAGGGATGGGCGCAGATCGCACAGCGTTTTTATCACCGAGTAGTTCGGTCGATGATGATCTTTTCTTCCACCGTTTTCGTTTTGTGATCTCTGTGCTCCATCGTAACATCTGCGGCACCTTTGTGGAGAAGGTGGATGATCATTCTGCGAAAGAATGGGGCTAGAACGTCGGAAAATGCAAGTTCTGTCGGCTGTTCCTTTGAATGCGAACAGTTGTGGTGCAGTAGGAAAAACGGTGAAGGTTGAGTGAAGATTGGATCAAATTAATACGTGAGAAACATCAACACATTTTGGAGGTGCTGAGGGAAGGGGAGATGAATTCCTAATTAATGCTCAATTAATGCCTCAACAACGTAAGATTCAGATAAATCAAATTAAACCAGAACAGATGTAAATATTTGTTTTATACCAACAAATCTTCCTTAACATACATCCAAATATTCTTAAGAAGTTCTAGATCTTCACAAAAAGAAATCAAAAATGAACCTACTTAGGCTAAAGTTAACCTCAGCCCTACCGATGATAAAATTGAGGAGTAGAAGGGCGTGGGTATCCCCAAATCTCGGACCATCTTCATGGCTAACTGATCCAACGTGGGATAGCTTGCACCCGAAAAAACTTCGATCCGACGGAAGGGAGTTCTTTCATTGATCATATCTTTACTTCAGCAAGTTGACGAATAGAACGACAAAGCATAACTGTTAAAGCATAGAAAACGATGATTCATATCGAATTTAAGCAGATGGTTTTATTTTGTTTTGAACTGTTGGTGTTTCTGATGACGTTGTTGCTACATTTTCGGTTATTAGTATTAGGGTGACTAAATGCATTCGTGATTTGTAGAAAAAAGTTAAGGAAAGAAACTTTCGCTGCACGATTTTATTAACCACAATAACCATAATGATTCTGCTTCAGGGTATGGTTGATCAATCTCTCGCGCAGCCGATTGCCCGGTGGTCACGCAGTCGATGATCGAAGGATACCCTAACGAAGGTCCTGCATGACTCTGGCTCAGGGGACTTCTTTGCGGCGTTTGTTCAATTCCATTTGAATTTCCACGAGCTTATGGTCCATTCGCCAAACTTGATCAGCACACATCATCAGCAATTGTCCCAAAATTCCATCTGTCGCCGTTGTTTCCGTTTTCACGCCATTTCATGCGTTGCAGGAGATATCGCCAGATTGTTCACGCACTACGTTATCGATCGTCAGTCGTCCTTCCCAAGCAAACGATTTAGGCGAGTAGGTCACTTGTACTCCTTCGTTATCACCTTCGTGCAGTTCCTTTCCATTGTGCGTGAACATGATTTCTTTGGTGTAGTTGTAGACAAGCGCCGAGCAGATGAACATCACTTTATCGCCGACGGTGACAATTTCCTTAGGATCTACCCGCTCCATAACGATAGCTTCGGGAAGATCGCTCACCAATAGATCAGTTTGTAAGATTTCGCTTCCTTCCGAGTTGGCTGCCTTGCAGTATACGATTCCTGGCTGATTGGCGATAATCCTGTAGGTGCGGGATGATGCGATCGAGGTTTCTTTTTCACTGCTGGCAACCTAGAAAAACGTTATAAACCAATCAGAGGGTCGGTAAATTAAATTTATCCTACGGCACCCGAGATGAAATCACCCGAGTTCACGTACTTTCGTTCATCAAGATTGCAGAGATGCTTTACCTTCAGTGGGACGCGGAATTGATCATCGTTAATCGGTTCTCCTCACTCAGACTGACAAAATCATCGCTGCTGTGCCTTTGTCCTCGAGCATGGCCGCGTCGATCGTAAGCAAGTGCCTGGCATTTTCCAGATGTGGTCGCTCAGGATCCTGTTTCACTAACAGGATGATATCGGGAGGTAGCTGTTGATGAAATAAATTGTTTTAGTTAGTGCTACTATATGTAACTGGATACTATTGAAGCACTTACCCATACATACGAATCTTCATATGGTACCCACAAGATCGGTTGATGGGATTTGCAGGTGGCATTCCACGAGACTCCAAACTTCAACACAACATGCTCATCCAACGGATCGATTTCTGGTGCACCAAGAGCGATGCTATCAGCATTATCTTCGCCAAATAATTCATCTTCCTCGGCTGAAATAAGGAGCATCGATAATAAGATTCAGATGATGGTCTACCTTTCCAAAAAGTTATTGTAAGGATTGCAAGCACACTGGAATGGTATCGTTCTTATCATTTAGATTTTGATTCCGAATGAATTCCTGACTGCCTGGTGGAAGCTACGAAAAGATGAACTCTTCTATTGTGTCAGTAAGAATACAATTTTCTTAATGCAGTGCCCTACAATTGCAATCAATCGTTGGGCAAAGCATGAATGTGAAGCATTGCAATTCGCTTCTCATTCGAGGTGCAACACACCGGTAGCGTTACCATTGCGAACTCCATTTCTAGGGTGGCTGTAGACCGCAAGATGAAAGCTAAGCAGAGGAATTTAATAAGAGAATGTCGGCTATTCGTCCCATTTCGGTGCACCAATTAGTTTAACCGATGAAGCCGTATACAGGCGACGGTGGACATTAATGAAAATGGTATGCCTGCACAAGCCTTGTCTGCATGAGGCGATAAAAGTGCATGAAACATAAGAACCTTCGGCCCTCTTCTCAAGATATGACAGACAGAGGTTTCCCGCAAACCAGATGATAGACACACGATGCTGAGTGTAGGCCATTTGGTCATCATCAATACGTTATCGTTATCTTAGCTTGCCTACAAATCTATTTAGACTTTAGAAATCGGGATCATACTAACTCCGACGGTGAAAAATGAAAATTATTTCAATACTAAATTATTTTCTAATTAAGGCATTACACATTATCTCATTCAGGTGTAATGAGATTCATAGGTGTTTTAATGATAGTTAGGAAACACTTTCTTTAATCTACTTTATTGCAACGCATTGTTAGAATGCAGAGCAACAGCTGCTTAGCTGGGGAACTGCATTCCGGGGTCTTTTTGTTGAGTGTCCTGTAGCGCTACCAGTGCCCAACTCCTCCATTCGCTGCGCACATTCCAAAACACAGAAGTAGAACAATACAAACATGTTGGCCACTACAATCCGCATCAGCTGTTCGTTTGAGTTGAAAATAGAGAGCTCAACGTTCTCGAGTTCGATACGACAGCGTGTCGCATTGGTTCTTCCTTGACAGACGATAAATTAGAACTCGAACGTTAAACAAATAGCTCCGCACAATTCACACGCCTACAGCTTTGTTCTCTACCACCATCCATTCGCGTGGTTGCTTCGGCTCCGTATGTTACTTTTCTAAATGCGTTATCATCGTAGAGCAATCGTTAAAGAACTGCAGAAAACAACCGATAGTAGCTAGAGCCATAGAGAACCGCGACTATCTGCTATGGGTTTCCGTAATACAATCACAATTTGCTTACTACGGTTCTTGCTATTGTCTGCGAGTTAATTGCTGCAGATGATGGTTGGTTATTTAATCAACTTATACATCTCCTACGGTGTCCTTTGGGGCCACTGCTCTCCACTCGTGGAAGGTATCCTGATAGCAGGAGTGGCTCGCTACGCTGTAATTAAGGCATTATGACACCTGCGGCACGTGAAAGTAGTTATCGACTGGGCTTATGGTAGCAGAAAAGTGAGATGTCCTGCCCTTACCAGGTCTCAGAAACGCTCTTGATTAGATGCTTTATAGCAGAAAGCAAATACTAACAGCGTCAATGAAGGGTAATGGAATAATTAGAACTGTGCTATGCTTATTCTCCATAAACACAACACAGCGACTCTGATATGGAAATAAGTTCTTATCGCATCACATTCTAATTCCAGCACATTTATCATGCACGCTAACATTTCTCGAATCGCGAAATTCCAGTAAAACCGTTGATCCAAGGAGGTTGGCATGAGTTTGGAAGATATCCAACATAGACAGAATCCCCGTGACCAACCCTGGCGCCAAGGGCCGAGGATTTGTCGGTTTTGCACGAGAAAGTTTACTTTATTTTTACGCTTCCCGATGCGTGTAGAAGCATGGCACCATCACGCGTGTCCAGACTGGTAACGAGAATGTATCGAAGGGTCAGCGACGACGGCTTCATGGTCCTCGGCAACAGAAGTCGACGAGAGACGGGCGCATGGCGTGTATTAACTTTCGCAGAATGAAAACCTCAAAAGGAACCAAGGCCAAAAGCTGCAATTTACTGCGCCTCTCGTCTCGACCAGAGGCAGAGTTTTGCATACGTACTGGAAGTGAATAGGTCATGCCGGCTAGGCCTCGTGTTTTATAAAGAAATAAGAGTCGACGAAGGATGACGAGTTGCTCGCCGTTTATGGCTCTGTCCATCATCATGTGGTTAACATGTTTTTACCACGACACGCACCAGGAACGGAGAATGAAAGGATTATCAATTACCTTTAACAAATGATTAAAAAAGAGTTGATGATACAATGCTTTTAAAAATCTCATATTTTTTAAACAATAAAAAGCCTGCCTTTTTGCAAAAAGATGCAATTTCGAAAGCTAACAAGAGTTTTGCCTAAATGATTTATCGAAACATAGCAAATGTTAGAGGGCACAAAGTAACTTGCTCTAGTTTGCAGTCACAAGAGATCCCTCTGTCTATCGTATCGCGGTTCTGTCGTTACATACATAGGTCAGCGTTGATTGACCTTGCCACTGAGGGCATTATTGATTTTTAGTTTATCCGCATGTCAAATGTCGTTTTACCAGCGCGTTCCGGTTGCTCTACCAAGAAATTAAGCGGTTGGCAAGATTTCCAGAAATAGAAAACAGGAAAATACCAATGAAAACATTAAAATCCACCAGCTATCTCACGGAAAATGGAGTTCTTATGTACGAATGTCATCGATGCGATAAACTGGTGGACCATGGACCGAAATGAAGTCAGACGCGTCAAACTGTTGATGAAAACATTCGAGGCTGGACATGCTGAAACAATCGTCCCACTATAATAACGATGGGATGGGCAGGAATGAAATTGTTGCATGATGATCCAACACACTAATTTCATTTCGTGATTAATGGTTTTACTCCCGCGGCGCAAAGCAGCCGACCACTTTCCAACAATCCGTCGCGTTTACAACGAACTAACGAGCTTGCCGACTTTTGAACGATGAAACGTAATCCGAGAGCCATTTTCGTATTTGGATCCGCGGTCACAGCAAAAAAAAAGGAACAAAAGTCTCGGTCTGAGCACATGCATGACATCTGATTCTCATTCTACGAGAAGTGTAGCTTCAAACGGCGAACAAGATACGTCTGGACATACACTACAAAGCTTAGTGTCGCAATCCAGTGGAAATCCCCACGATGTGCCACATTTTCTGCTAGCATCGTCATCGTCACACTGGAGGCCATAATATCTGGACCAATTTTAAGTGATTTAACAACACATCGAACCAGCTCCATGCGCTTCAACAAACGATGGACATGACGTAGAACGGTAATGATCCCGCGATGAAGTCTCTAACGGTTATGCTTCTCGAAACGATCCTTTCGATCAACAGTCTGCTCCCATCTTGAGTCACAAGGAACCGGCATTGGGTCTGATGTCATCTTTTAAGCCTAGCACCTCACACTGTGCATGAGTGGTTCGAGCAAACATTCCGCTACGGTACACAGGAACTGCAGTAAACTCGTTCTGTTTGCGATCGTCTTAACTGTGTTGCACGCACACGCGGTCCCGGTGCTCGTCGTCATCAGAACAGGGGAACATTTCGTGGATGCCGTTGCTCGTTCACCAACGTAGCGTAAGAACCCAGACGCTGGCGTTGGGTGTCGTTAATGAAACCAATTGGTGCCCCCCTTGTAGCCACACCACAATTGTGAACGTGTGAAGATGCTGACCGCAGTGTCTCTTTTCTTGGGATTCATCTGCGATGAAGGCTAAAGTTCAACTGACAAACTCGACTCGTCCATGCTTCAGTTTCAGTCCGACATTGGTGACGATGTGTCGGGATGGACCGTGACTTGATGGCGAAGTGATGAATCCTCCGTCCATCGGTGCCACATGAATCACTAATTCACAAAGTCTATGACCAAAATTATGGTTGGAGAAAAGAATGTGGCACGTTCCACTGATTACGGTTCGTCCGACCGAGTTGATGAATGCCGCACTGTCGGAACTAGAGCAACGATGAGGCGAAATTTTGTGGAATTACATTTGGAGGAATTTTCAATCCCGAAATGAGCAAACGGAGACAGAAAAGTGTCACTATGCGAGGGATTTGCTGAATGCCACTTGCCACTCGGTTCAGTAACCCCAATACGTGTTCCTCCAGCGTCTTATAGCTTCCGAAGAGGAATTCTTCTTTCCATTTGTAATCCATAGTAGTTACACGGTGAATCATTTGTATGCATCGACTTGTTCGTATTCAAATGTGAGCTACAAACTGGATGTCATTTGCATTCGTTCGAACAGTTTTATAATTCGGACATTTCAATCACCGAACTTCAGATGTTATTTCGTTATCATTTCGATGAATCTTTTATAAACTAAAGAAACTGATAAGGAAAACTTTCATGGGTTTCAAGAGCTACTCAACTCCTCGTGCAATCGCATGCGAAACGTGAATGATTGCAACCTCATTCCAGGAGAGAGTATAGTATCATCATTAGCCGAGGTTGGCTGATATCAGCATGCTATTAATGTGCTCCCTTATCTCTACGACTGACGCTTTTACTACGCCAATGAAATCAATAATCCCACATGACACTAACGTCACAACGTGCTGAAGAATGCTTTGCCTTTGAATTGAATGCTCGATCGATCGAAAAAATACATGTAAATAATTAACATTTTACTGTAATTTCATTCTCCAGATCATATTCAACCACACACCAGATGTACCAGATGTACTTTGTATGTTCATCGAGGCACATTTCCTGTCGCTTGTAACTATGGAGGGTCGCACATGTGGCTTCCGAAGTCAGTGAACCGATAGCGAGCAGCGCATCATAAAGAAACGAAAAGATGCAACCATCCCATTCCATCGCATCGCTTCACTTCAAATCAAACGTAAATCACGTTGCACACATTTCCACATGACATATCTGCACAATTCTTGTGGCTCTCGCAATCGGCGCTCTGTGGGTTGCAAAGCGCAATTCTCTTCGATATCACCATTGGTTTCGAGACGAGACAGTTTGATAAACCAGAAGCAGAGGCCGGGCTCTAGCTGGACGCAAATTCGGACAGAGAGCTTGCAGATAAGAGAGATAAGGGAAACTCTGGGCCACGGATCGCATACTGGTATGCGCAGGCGGATTGTCGAAGATCGGGCCTTAATGTGGTCTCTGCCGCTGTCGTTTCGGTCTGGCCATCCCACCGGAAGAGCAGCCTTACGTTTGTTTTGTATTTGGCAAACGTAATGTAAACCAGAAATGGATGGAACTCAACACAGACGCACAGACACTGGCCTTAAAATGGCAAAGGCAGCAAAGGCTGCGGCGAGAAAGCTGCCATTCCTGTTTTGATGACACGACAGACACTGGAGGAACTCGGTTCTCGGTCAGCCCGTAACAGAGACCCATGTTTGGGTCTTTATTCCGACGGTCCGAAAACTGACGACGCCAACGACGACGAGGCATGGCGGTGACATTTCCGGTTCGATGCAATGCACTTCGGTACCTGCTGCACATGTTCTGATCCAAGCTGAATTTGGTTTTTGTCGCAGCGGCAGAGTAAGTCATACTTCGTTTCGCTTGTATCTGGCTTTAGTTCCTTCGAAACCGAAGAAAGTTGATAACACAACGCGGAATGCAGCAGTTGAGTCTGCTTATTGTCGTCGTCGTTTGGTGGTCTCCAAGTGCCACACCCTCTCGACCTCACTCACTCCCCCAGCGAGTGTTACCAGCGACATCGCGCAGAACTATAAACAAACATCGATCGCATCGTGTCTGGAGATCGTTGATGGAGTAAACACAAATGATGTTCGCGATCGGGTTGCTCACTGCATCCCAAGCCAATCCCAGGCGCCAGAAGCGTCGAAGGCAATGATTCGGCCACATCACTGGTTGAGGACCGTTGCGGTGCAGTCTGGGACCGGATATGAGATCAATTGAGTGCGATTGTCGTGGCCGCATCGGTCCATCGGTCCGCCTCGGTACGATACGGTCTACGGGTCGTGAATGAATTCCAGAGTACAGACCAGAGAGACCCACCCAACCGGCCAACTGTTCCGTGGAGCCACATCCGCACTACATCCGGATGAAAGTCCGATATGGAACCAGATCTTGCGGGAGTACCACTGTCCACCATGGGGCGAAGGGGCATAAATTCCCATTTGTTACTCATCGACCACGGCAACGGGTTGACCGCAAAGGTTCGTTTGTTTGCATTGTGCATCGCTGTATGTGTCAGTGAGCTCGACGATATTATTGTTTCACAATTCCCGCTAAGATATCACACCTGGGCGACGCGTAAGGTACGCGTGTGTTCGTGCCATCAACGCCGGGTTGATGATGATTCATACCCAGGCGAACAAGCGTGACGTGCGTGATTTCCGAATGAGTCGCACCGTCACGCGCACGTTACCTTGGATTGGACCAGATTGGAGGAGTGGAGCACAAGGTCTTCGCGGCTATGTTTGGCGCGGGACGCATCAACAGATTCCTCGACTACGCGTAGCAGCTGTATGGAAGAGTGCAAAGTACGGTCCTGGGAATTTTCGTGATAAAAGTAGAATCAAACGATCCTAGCACGAAACAGCATAGTTTTGATATCAGCCAGAGTGGCGACCAGAGGGACTCTTCTTAGATTTCCTTCTCTATTCTTATTCTTCCTTCGAGCATCTTGCGGGACCCACAGCTCTCTGTCGACAGGCTAGCAACTTATCACAAGATGTTTTGTTCAGTGACCGTTGGCGTGGTGCTTCCACTGCATTCCTACTGGGACGCAATTCGCGGCGCAAAGAAGTCTCCACAAGGCGAGAGCTTGAGACTCGTAAGCGAACGTTGATAACGATAATCTGGCCACCACTATACAGCGCTGTCGCTGTGCTGGGCCTGGCTGGACGATCGTGCGCATATCGTTTGTTTAGCGGCCATCGCACTGTTGGCCTTAGGAAAGCCAGAAAGACAAGCAAGTGAAGGATAAACAAGACCCTTTAACGTCCCATGGATTGTCCCCCAATATTTGTCTGCCCAGCACACTCTTGTATTGTGTCTCTTCTTGTATAGCATATTGGGCGTATGTTGTTGGTCAATAGAACATATTCTCTCTCTCTCTCTCTCTCGATCTCACTCTTGCTGCCACTACGGGATGTGGGAGAACCGCTTGTTTCAACGCTTATGGAATGGTGAAAGCAGGAAGTTTGATTTGTTTTAAAGAGTTTCTCCGGCAAACTTTATCGAAACAAACCAAGCCAACAGTCGCTAAAGTGTAGAACTCGACTGGCAATTTGCGTCACTTAGCGGAGTTTATCATGTCATACAACTTCAACGCTATCCAACTACTAACAACAATCATTTAACGAATAGCCATTTCCTCCTCGAGCAATCGCACCTGTCGTATTTGGGTCCGTTTGGAGCGCCACGATATATAATCACGAATACGAAGGGAATATACGTAAACACATGTGGTACTGCGGCCTCCACCGTTGGAATATGCGTACAGAACGGGAACCGTGCGCTCGACTGATTTTTGGCACATACATACATAGCTCTGCCCAGCCAGGAGAAAGATTTTATGACCGGCCACGCCAACGAAAATTGGCCAACAGGAGTACAAGCAGCGAATGAAAGAGAAGATAAAACCGCGAATGTGTCGGAGAGTAATCACACTTCCCAACGCGCAACAACATTCCGGCAACAGACCAGCAGATCTTGGTTGGTAGCTGTTGGCCATGTTTCGCCACGATCGCGCCCGGGGAAGCGGTCCGAAAAAAACACAAAACATGAAAGGAAGCTTAAGCCCTGTAAGCAAAGCAACGGCCAGCATCGCTACCAAGAGATGCCAATGACTCAAAAACCGGTTCAGCCAATAATATGAAGCGCGTACACCGAAATGGTTGGAGATCACGCAAACGACGGGCTTTTCGGTGGATTCGGTTCGACTCTCGCTGACGTCACCACGAATGAAACCATAACCGGCGTGCGGAGAATGAAGCATAAATGCATAAGAAAGCCGCATAGGAACTAGAGCGATCGGGCTCTCTACGACGATCAGAGCGATCCTCTCCTCGGTTTACGATGATCATAAACTGTGGTCGTCACCATCATCTGCTGATCGAGGTCAATAGCATTGGCAGACAGCGGTTAGGACAACAATTTACATACCCCGGGCGCCAATTCGCGTTACAACATTAGCTCAACAGAAGATCAACGTTAGAAGATCCCGAACGATCGCACGATGGGCTTCTTCCGTAGATTTTGCCAGTTTCTAACTACTGCGAATGCGAATTGAAAGCATACAAACAACGGCAAAAACCACATTCAGCAAAGGACCCGGCCGGTGGGATCTCTGAAGGATTTACACTAAATTTAGCATCCAGCACATTTATCATACTCTCCGTCGCCACGGTTGACACGCAAGCACTATAGAAAGGCGATCGCCACCGAGGATGGCACTTATGCACCACAACAGCGTGCTCTCGGTCTCGGTTGAAACGCGTTTTTTTATCGGATTCTCGTCGTTGACACCCAACAAATGCAACCCGACCCACACCCGTCGTCGCGTTTGTGGGAGACGTTCGTGGACGGAGTCGAAGAAGCGGACTGCGTTCTTGGATACACTCACACGCACAACATATCTCTGAGTACACACATTCACCACCACTACCGGCCGTACGATCGGGCGCTTCTTCCACCCAGAACGACAATCTCTCGCGTGGGGCCGTGGTGTCTTTGCCTGCTGGGGTCAGCACATTTTTGGGTGCGCCTCATGTGCCTAGTGATGTGCCTCGTAGCCATCAAAAACGGAACGGAAGAAGCAGGCGATCGTTCTACTCCATATCCACTTCCGTATGGCGCAGACGGCACTTGGGGGCCACGTGAGATGCACAGCGGCCCCAAATAGCCACTAACACTACACCACTGAACACTAGTAAACTCACATGATAGTACTGGGCACCACAGCGACTAGTGCACTTGAGTACAGCGATAACCTTCAGCCGCGAGAAAATGCGCACCGCGAAACAACGACTGCCTCGGTCGACGGTCGGCGAATGAATAGCGGATGAATGTCGTCTTTCCGAATGGTCGACCTCACCGAGATGAACAACTCTTTCTATGCTCCGACTTGCGACGAGAGAGAGAACATGCTCACGCATCGAACATCGAATGTTGTGACTCCCAAACGCCGGATTAACCATCACGGGAAGCGGAACAGAATGGTGACAAAACTAAAAGAATTTCATGACCAACCAACATAAGCATAAGTTGAGAGCAGCATGAAATTATCGGGATTAATTTATGGAGAGAACTAGGACTCCGTGGGCTAGTTATTCGCAATCTATTGTTCAATTAGTTTTAATAAATTATGTTTTCTTTTGCCAATTCTTGTCCGTTTCATAATTTATTGTTACTGTCGAAGGGCACAAAATATTTAACTCTCATTAATTAAATTTCATAATTCAGTATACAATATCAAGATTACTCAAATCATTTAGATCTCTACTACCAACAACTGTTTGAAATTCACGAATAATCTCAAACTGCCCTAAAAACCAATGCTTTCAAAAGAGATGGAGTGTTCCACCAGCACAACGCAGAGCAACACGTTTCTTTCGCTGTCATTCGCTGCATACCTCCGGAAACTTCGTTTGGACAGATTTGATGGATCCAAGAAGCAACATGTAATTATCACTTCCTTCTCGCTTTTCAAAACTTCCTTCTTGATAAGAAAATGGAATCATTAGAAAACTGAGATTTGATTGCATTGATACTGAACCTACCTCTAAAATTAACCAATAAAACGTAGCACGTTTGATGTAAATCTGACCATCGAAAATGCGTTTTGGGGGACTAAGGTATTAAAGTTTTTCCTCATTTATTTTTAACATTTTTCCATGACTGCTGATCCTTTCAAGAGTATTATGTAAAATGTTTGGGCCAATCGAAGCAAAACTGACAAAGTTATAGATTTTTGAAAATTCGCGTTTCATACAATGCCCCGTACAGCTCGGTACTTTGAAAAGCGTTTCCCAAAACCAACGTTTAAAGTCGGTGCTCATCGTACCGTAAAAACTACTGGGCCGATCGATTTGAAATTTTTAACACATAATTTGTAAACTTTTTGATAGGTAGCCCTGTCGCAATATCATGAAAATTGTTGTTACTTTTTTTTAAATAATTATGTATGACTCGTTTCATCATTTTTTCAACTTAAAAAATCTGGCAAAAATCGAAAAATTGGAAATTCTACAAAAACTCAATGGGGCAACCTAGATAAACTTATAATCTATCAAAAGAATATCGATTTGTATTTTTCTGATGACGCATCACGCAGCTACGATGGGTAGTGTTTTTGGTGCGAATCAAAAGACTTGGGCCTTAAGACTAAGCGACGAACCCGGATTGATCATTGTGATCACTTTTTCAACTTCAAAAATCTGCCAAAAATCGAAAAATAGGAAATTCAACAAAAACTTGACGGGGCTACCTAGATAAACTTATGATCTAACGATATATTTATTCGATTGATTTGTTTCATATGACCCGTCATTTCACTACGATGAGCATAGTAAAAAATACCTTTTCGACGAAATGCCTACCAAAATTTGATGCCACGGATTAATTATTCAATTAATGTTGCTCAAAATGATACCAAATATTCTTCAAAAATTTTATTTTGCAAAAATAGTGCTGAATGATTACTACTTACCTACTTATCCGGCGCTACAACCGACGAGCGGTCTTGTCCTGCCACAGAAGATTCCTCCACCGCTCGCGATCGAGCGCCGTCGTCCGCCAAGTCGAAAGTCCAGCTATTCTGGCATCGATGTCGATACCGTCGCTCCATCTCGATTTGGGCCTACCACGCCCTCTCTGTCCATCCGGAAGGCCTAAGAAGACTTTACGGGCTGGGTCGTCGTCTGCCAATCCATTACATGCCCAGCCCACCGAAGCCGGGCGAGTCTTATGCGCTGCGCGACAGTGAGATCGCCATACAACGCGTACAACTCTGCGTTGTTACGCATGTAATGATGAATGGTTACGTCACAAAAAATGGAGCCTTTTTTGGCCCGAAATTACCGAAGCCCCCCTTTATAGAAGCGTTAAATTTCATTCAAAAATTATGAACTACCTTTTCCAATCTTATAAACGTGATTTGGAACTGTAAACTGCTACAAGTCATTGAAGGAAATGTAATAAAATCGTTTTAAATGATTACAATGAAAGTAGAAAGAAAATATAATTAACTTTCAACTAACGACTAGTAAAGATAAGTTCTTGGCGTTAAAGAACCCGGTTTAACGGTTAAACGCTCGTGCAGATACAATTTAACGTCAAGTTACAAATCATGCTTCGAGCGGTTTTAGAAATCACAAGACCATTGCTAACATTGCAACGCGATGTCTAAACAAATGGAACGAAGATTGAGAGAACTAGCCGAATTAGTCCTACAAAAACAAGTTAAATGTTGTGTTTTGTGTTGTGGCCACCGATGTGTTTTGATAAATACCGATTGTTATACCACCGATGTGTTTTTATATTTGATGGCTTATGTGGGTTGTAGACATATTTTTTATTTATTTTAGTTACGCGAAGTTAAACACCAAACGGCTGTCTACCCCTACGTAGCATTTCATCAATTCATATGCGACACTTGTTGCACGTGAAAGCGTACTAGTACAATTTCAGGGTATATTTATTGTAATTTTTAACAGGATACAGTGAAATACGCCAGAAAAACATTAAAATAAGAAATGATAATTTATTAAACTATTTGAACAACAGATTGCAAATAACCAGAATATTGAACCCCAGCCATGGCTTTATAAACTACTGCCGATAATTTCATGCTACTCTTAACTCCACTAAAATATATCAAGTGAAATGGACAGAGCTTATGTTGGTTGGTCATGAAATTCTTTTAGTTTTGTCACCATTCTGTTCCGCTTCCCGTGATGGTTAATCCGGCGTTTGGGAGTCACAACATTCGATGTTCGATGCGTGAGCATGTTCTCTCTCTCGTCGCAAGTCGGAGCATAGAAAGAGTTGTTCATCTCGGTGAGGTCGACCATTCGGAAAGACGACATTCATCCGCTATTCATTCGCCGACCGTCGACCGAGGCAGTCGTTGTTTCGCGGTGCGCATTTTCTCGCGGCTGAAGGTTATCGCTGTACTCAAGTGCACTAGTCGCTGTGGTGCCCAGTACTATCATGTGAGTTTACTAGTGTTCAGTGGTGTAGTGTTAGTGGCTATTTGGGGCCGCTGTGCATCTCACGTGGCCCCCAAGTGCCGTCTGCGCCATACGGAAGTGGATATGGAGTAGAACGATCGCCTGCTTCTTCCGTTCCGTTTTTGATGGCTACGAGGCACATCACTAGGCACATGAGGCGCACCCAAAAATGTGCTGACCCCAGCAGGCAAAGACACCACGGCCCCACGCGAGAGATTGTCGTTCTGGGTGGAAGAAGCGCCCGATCGTACGGCCGGTAGTGGTGGTGAATGTGTGTACTCAGAGATATGTTGTGCGTGTGAGTGTATCCAAGAACGCAGTCCGCTTCTTCGACTCCGTCCACGAACGTCTCCCACAAACGCGACGACGGGTGTGGGTCGGGTTGCATTTGTTGGGTGTCAACGACGAGAATCCGATAAAAAAACGCGTTTCAACCGAGACCGAGAGCACGCTGTTGTGGTGCATAAGTGCCATCCTCGGTGGCGATCGCCTTTCTATAGTGCTTGCGTGTCAACCGTGGCGACGGAGAGTATGATAAATGTGCTGGATGCTAAATTTAGTGTAAATCCTTCAGAGATCCCACCGGCCGGGTCCTTTGCTGAATGTGGTTTTTGCCGTTGTTTGTATGCTTTCAATTCGCATTCGCAGTAGTTAGAAACTGGCAAAATCTACGGAAGAAGCCCATCGTGCGATCGTTCGGGATCTTCTAACGTTGATCTTCTGTTGAGCTAATGTTGTAACGCGAATTGGCGCCCGGGGTATGTAAATTGTTGTCCTAACCGCTGTCTGCCAATGCTATTGACCTCGATCAGCAGATGATGGTGACGACCACAGTTTATGATCATCGTAAACCGAGGAGAGGATCGCTCTGATCGTCGTAGAGAGCCCGATCGCTCTAGTTCCTATGCGGCTTTCTTATGCATTTATGCTTCATTCTCCGCACGCCGGTTATGGTTTCATTCGTGGTGACGTCAGCGAGAGTCGAACCGAATCCACCGAAAAGCCCGTCGTTTGCGTGATCTCCAACCATTTCGGTGTACGCGCTTCATATTATTGGCTGAACCGGTTTTTGAGTCATTGGCATCTCTTGGTAGCGATGCTGGCCGTTGCTTTGCTTACAGGGCTTAAGCTTCCTTTCATGTTTTGTGTTTTTTTCGGACCGCTTCCCCGGGCGCGATCGTGGCGAAACATGGCCAACAGCTACCAACCAAGATCTGCTGGTCTGTTGCCGGAATGTTGTTGCGCGTTGGGAAGTGTGATTACTCTCCGACACATTCGCGGTTTTATCTTCTCTTTCATTCGCTGCTTGTACTCCTGTTGGCCAATTTTCGTTGGCGTGGCCGGTCATAAAATCTTTCTCCTGGCTGGGCAGAGCTATGTATGTATGTGCCAAAAATCAGTCGAGCGCACGGTTCCCGTTCTGTACGCATATTCCAACGGTGGAGGCCGCAGTACCACATGTGTTTACGTATATTCCCTTCGTATTCGTGATTATATATCGTGGCGCTCCAAACGGACCCAAATACGACAGGTGCGATTGCTCGAGGAGGAAATGGCTATTCGTTAAATGATTGTTGTTAGTAGTTGGATAGCGTTGAAGTTGTATGACATGATAAACTCCGCTAAGTGACGCAAATTGCCAGTCGAGTTCTACACTTTAGCGACTGTTGGCTTGGTTTGTTTCGATAAAGTTTGCCGGAGAAACTCTTTAAAACAAATCAAACTTCCTGCTTTCACCATTCCATAAGCGTTGAAACAAGCGGTTCTCCCACATCCCGTAGTGGCAGCAAGAGTGAGATCGAGAGAGAGAGAGAGAGAGAATATGTTCTATTGACCAACAACATACGCCCAATATGCTATACAAGAAGAGACACAATACAAGAGTGTGCTGGGCAGACAAATATTGGGGGACAATCCATGGGACGTTAAAGGGTCTTGTTTATCCTTCACTTGCTTGTCTTTCTGGCTTTCCTAAGGCCAACAGTGCGATGGCCGCTAAACAAACGATATGCGCACGATCGTCCAGCCAGGCCCAGCACAGCGACAGCGCTGTATAGTGGTGGCCAGATTATCGTTATCAACGTTCGCTTACGAGTCTCAAGCTCTCGCCTTGTGGAGACTTCTTTGCGCCGCGAATTGCGTCCCAGTAGGAATGCAGTGGAAGCACCACGCCAACGGTCACTGAACAAAACATCTTGTGATAAGTTGCTAGCCTGTCGACAGAGAGCTGTGGGTCCCGCAAGATGCTCGAAGGAAGAATAAGAATAGAGAAGGAAATCTAAGAAGAGTCCCTCTGGTCGCCACTCTGGCTGATATCAAAACTATGCTGTTTCGTGCTAGGATCGTTTGATTCTACTTTTATCACGAAAATTCCCAGGACCGTACTTTGCACTCTTCCATACAGCTGCTACGCGTAGTCGAGGAATCTGTTGATGCGTCCCGCGCCAAACATAGCCGCGAAGACCTTGTGCTCCACTCCTCCAATCTGGTCCAATCCAAGGTAACGTGCGCGTGACGGTGCGACTCATTCGGAAATCACGCACGTCACGCTTGTTCGCCTGGGTATGAATCATCATCAACCCGGCGTTGATGGCACGAACACACGCGTACCTTACGCGTCGCCCAGGTGTGATATCTTAGCGGGAATTGTGAAACAATAATATCGTCGAGCTCACTGACACATACAGCGATGCACAATGCAAACAAACGAACCTTTGCGGTCAACCCGTTGCCGTGGTCGATGAGTAACAAATGGGAATTTATGCCCCTTCGCCCCATGGTGGACAGTGGTACTCCCGCAAGATCTGGTTCCATATCGGACTTTCATCCGGATGTAGTGCGGATGTGGCTCCACGGAACAGTTGGCCGGTTGGGTGGGTCTCTCTGGTCTGTACTCTGGAATTCATTCACGACCCGTAGACCGTATCGTACCGAGGCGGACCGATGGACCGATGCGGCCACGACAATCGCACTCAATTGATCTCATATCCGGTCCCAGACTGCACCGCAACGGTCCTCAACCAGTGATGTGGCCGAATCATTGCCTTCGACGCTTCTGGCGCCTGGGATTGGCTTGGGATGCAGTGAGCAACCCGATCGCGAACATCATTTGTGTTTACTCCATCAACGATCTCCAGACACGATGCGATCGATGTTTGTTTATAGTTCTGCGCGATGTCGCTGGTAACACTCGCTGGGGGAGTGAGTGAGGTCGAGAGGGTGTGGCACTTGGAGACCACCAAACGACGACGACAATAAGCAGACTCAACTGCTGCATTCCGCGTTGTGTTATCAACTTTCTTCGGTTTCGAAGGAACTAAAGCCAGATACAAGCGAAACGAAGTATGACTTACTCTGCCGCTGCGACAAAAACCAAATTCAGCTTGGATCAGAACATGTGCAGCAGGTACCGAAGTGCATTGCATCGAACCGGAAATGTCACCGCCATGCCTCGTCGTCGTTGGCGTCGTCAGTTTTCGGACCGTCGGAATAAAGACCCAAACATGGGTCTCTGTTACGGGCTGACCGAGAACCGAGTTCCTCCAGTGTCTGTCGTGTCATCAAAACAGGAATGGCAGCTTTCTCGCCGCAGCCTTTGCTGCCCTTGCCATTTTAAGGCCAGTGTCTGTGCGTCTGTGTTGAGTTCCATCCATTTCTGGTTTACATTACGTTTGCCAAATACAAAACAAACGTAAGGCTGCTCTTCCGGTGGGATGGCCAGACCGAAACGACAGCGGCAGAGACCACATTAAGGCCCGATCTTCGACAACCCGCCTGCGTATACCAGTACGCGATCCGTGGCCGAGGGTTTCCCTTATCTCTCTTATCTGCAAGCTCTCTGTCCGAATTTGCGTCCAGCTAGAGCCCGGCCTCTGCTTCTGGTTTATCAGAATGTCTCGTCTCGAAACCAATGGTGATATCGAAGAGAATTGCGCTTTGCAACCCACAGAGCGCCGATTGCGAGAGCCACAAGAATTGTGCAGATATGTCATGTGGAAATGTGTGCAACGTGATTTACGTTTGATTTGAAGTGAAGCGATGCGATGGAATGGGATGGTTGCATCTTTTCGTTTCTTTATGATGCGCTACTCGCTATCGGTTCACTGACTTCGGAAGCCACATGTGCGACCCTCCATAGTTACAAGCGACAGGAAATGTGCCTCGATGAACATACAAAGTACATCTGGTACATCTGGTGTGTGGTTGAATATGATCTGGAGAATGAAATTACAGTAAAATGTTAATTATTTACATGTATTTTTTCGATCGATCGAGCATTCAATTCAAAGGCAAAGCATTCTTCAGCACGTTGTGACGTTAGTGTCATGTGGGATTATTGATTTCATTGGCGTAGTAAAAGCGTCAGTCGTAGAGATAAGGGAGCACATTAATAGCATGCTGATATCAGCCAACCTCGGCTAATGATGATACTATACTCTCTCCTGGAATGAGGTTGCAATCATTCACGTTTCGCATGCGATTGCACGAGGAGTTGAATAGCTCTTGGAACCCGTAACAATATTCCTTAACAGTTTTATTTAGTTTTAAAATGATGATTGAAATGTCCGAATTATAAAACTGTTCGAACGAATGCAAATGACATCCAGTGTGTAGCTCATATTTGAATACGAACAAGTCGATGCATACAAATGATTCACCGTGTAACGACTGTGGATTACAAATGGAAAGAAGAATTCCTCTTCGGAAGCTATAAGACGCTGGAGGATCACGTATTGGGGTTACTGCACCGAGTGGCAAGTGGCATTCAGCAAATCGCTCGCATAGTGACACTTTTCTGTCTCCGTTTGCTCATTTCGGGATTGAAAATTCCTCCAAATGTAATTCCACAAAATTTTGCCTCATCGTTGCTCTAGTTCCGACAGTGCGGCATTCATCAACTCGGTCGGACGAACAGTAATCAGTGGAACGTGCCACATTCTTTTCTCCAACCATAATTTTGGTCAAAGACTTTGTGAATTAGTGATTCATGTGGCAGCGATGGACGGAGGATTCATCACCTCGCCATCAAGTCACGGTCCATCCCGACACATCGTCACCAATGTCGGACTGAAACTGAAGCATGGACGAGTCGAGTTTGTCAGTTGAACTTTAGCCTTCATCGCAGATGAATCCCAAGAAAAGAGACACTGCGGTCAGCATCTTCACACGTTCACAATTGTGGTGTGGCTACAAGGGGGGCACCAATTGGTTTCATTAACGACACCCAACGCCAGCGTCTGGGTTCTTACGCTACGTTGGTGAACGAGCAACGGCATCCACGAAATGTTCCCCTGTTCTGATGACGACGAGCACCGGAACCGCGTGTGCGTGCAACACAGTTAAGACGATCGCAAACAGAACGAGTTTACTGCAGTTCCTGTGTACCGTAGCGGAGTGTTTGCACGGGGCACTCATGCACAGTGTGAGGTGCTAGGCTTAAAAGATGACATCAGACCCAATGCGGGGTTCCTTCGGTGACTCAAGATGGTAGCAGACTGTTGATCGAAAGGATCGTTTCGAGAAGCATAACCGTTAGAGACTTCATCGCGAGATCATTACCGTACTACGTCATGTCCATCGTTTGTTGAAGCGCATGGAGCTGGTTCGATGTGTTGTTAAATCACTTAAAATTGGTCCAGATATTATGGCCTCCAGTGTGACGATGACGATGCTAACAGAAAATGTGGCATATCGTGGGGATTTCCACTGGATTGCGACACTAAGCGTTGTAGTGTATGTCCAGAGGTATCTTGTTCGCCGTTTGAAGCTACACTTCTCGTAGAATGAGAATCAGATGTCATGCATGTGCTCAGACCGAGACTTTTGTTCCTTTTTTTTTGCTGTGACCGCGGATCCAAATACGAAAATGGCTCTCGGATTACGTTTCATCGTTCAAAAGTCGGCAAGCTCGTTAGTTCGTTGTAAACGCGACGGATTGTTGGAAAGTGGTCGGCTGCTTTGCGCCGCGGGAGTAAAACCATTAATCACGAAATGAAATTAGTGTGTTGGATCATCATGCAACAATTTCATTCCTGCCCATCCCATCGTTATTATAGTGGGACGATTGTTTCAGCATGTCCAGCCTCGAATGTTTTCATCAACAGTTTGACGCGTCTGACTTCATTTCGGTCCATGGTCCACCAGTTTATCGCATCGATGACATTCGTACATAAGAACTCCATTTTCCGTGAGATAGCTGGTGGATTTTAATGTTTTCATTGGTATTTTCCTGTTTTCTATTTCTGGAAATCTTGCCAACCGCTTAATTTCTTGGTAGAGCAACCGGAACGCGCTGGTAAAACGACATTTGACATGCGGATAAACTAAAAATCAATAATGCCCTCAGTGGCAAGGTCAATCAACGCTGACCTATGTATGTAACGACAGAACCGCGATACGATAGACAGAGGGATCTCTTGTGACTGCAAACTAGAGCAAGTTACTTTGTGCCCTCTAACATTTGCTATGTTTCGATAAATCATTTAGGCAAAACTCTTGTTAGCTTTCGAAATTGCATCTTTTTGCAAAAAGGCAGGCTTTTTATTGTTTAAAAAATATGAGATTTTTAAAAGCATTGTATCATCAACTCTTTTTTAATCATTTGTTAAAGGTAATTGATAATCCTTTCATTCTCCGTTCCTGGTGCGTGTCGTGGTAAAAACATGTTAACCACATGATGATGGACAGAGCCATAAACGGCGAGCAACTCGTCATCCTTCGTCGACTCTTATTTCTTTATAAAACACGAGGCCTAGCCGGCATGACCTATTCACTTCCAGTACGTATGCAAAACTCTGCCTCTGGTCGAGACGAGAGGCGCAGTAAATTGCAGCTTTTGGCCTTGGTTCCTTTTGAGGTTTTCATTCTGCGAAAGTTAATACACGCCATGCGCCCGTCTCTCGTCGACTTCTGTTGCCGAGGACCATGAAGCCGTCGTCGCTGACCCTTCGATACATTCTCGTTACCAGTCTGGACACGCGTGATGGTGCCATGCTTCTACACGCATCGGGAAGCGTAAAAATAAAGTAAACTTTCTCGTGCAAAACCGACAAATCCTCGGCCCTTGGCGCCAGGGTTGGTCACGGGGATTCTGTCTATGTTGGATATCTTCCAAAATCATGCCAACCTCCTTGGATCAACGGTTTTACTGGAATTTCGCGATTCGAGAAATGTTAGCGTGCATGCTGAATGCGCTGGAATTAGAATGTGATGCGATAAGAACTTATTTCCATATCAGTGTAGCTGTGTTGTGTTTATGGAGAATAAGCATAGCACAGTTCTAATTATTCCATTACCCTTCATTGACGCTGTTAGTATTTGCTTTCTGCTATAAAGCATCTAATCAAGAGCGTTTCTGAGACCTGGTAAGGGCAGGACATCTCACTTTTCTGCTACCATAAGCCCAGTCGATAACTACTTTCACGTGCCGCAGGTGTCATAATGCCTTAATTACAGCGTAGCGAGCCACTCCTGCTATCAGGATACCTTCCACGAGTGGAGAGCAGTGGCCCCAAAGGACACCGTAGGAGATGTATAAGTTGATTAAATAACCAACCATCATCTGCAGCAATTAACTCGCAGACAATAGCAAGAACCGTAGTAAGCAAATTGTGATTGTATTACGGAAACCCATAGCAGATAGTCGCGGTTCTCAATGGCTCTAGCTACTATCGGTTGTTTTCTGCAGTTCTTTAACGATTGGTCTACGATGATAACGCATTTTGAAAAGTAGCATACGGAGCCGAAGCAACCACGGTTGGCGAATGGATGTTGTAGAGAACAAATCTGTAGGCGTGCGGAGCGTGAGGAGCTATTTGTTTAACGTTCGAGTTCTAATTTATTGTCTGTCAAGAAAGAACCAATGCGACACGCTGTCGTATCGAACTCGAGAACGTTGAGCTCTCTATTTTCAACTCAAACGAACAGCTGATGCGGATTGTAGTGGCCAACATGTTTGTATTGTTCTACTTCTGTGTTTTGGAATGTGCTTAATCGTTTGTTGTTAAAAAGCAAACCAGCGAATGGAGGAGTTGGGAACTGGTAGCGCTAACTGATACTCAACATAAGACCCCGGAATGCAGTTCCTCAGCTAAGCAGCTGTTGCTCTGCATTCTAACAATGCGTTGCAATAAAGTATAGTAAAGAAAGTGCTTTCTAACTATCGTTTAAACTCGCTTTAATCGCATTACAGATGATCTTATTGCCTTAGTGCCTTAATTCGTGATTTTTCGTGAGGCAACAGTCCTCAAAGAAGTAAACAGTTCTGTATATTCATCTCGACATTCGAGACGAACTCGGTGTTTAAAAAAAGAAGGTGTTCAAAGATGTAAACAATCATGAGCGTATACTCACGAAGCAACGCGACGGTTTTAGTGATGGTGAAACAAAGTGATCTTCCTCACAGTGCGAGGAAGCTCTGAGCTACTCTTGGTGTTAAGTGACGAATTGTGACAAGAAAGTATTCCAGCGATTTCCGCAGTCAGCTCCTAGTGTCGTGTTGGATGAATAGAAGAGGAGCAGAACAAATTAGAGAATTACATTAGCACCATGATGGGTAGAGCAACGACTGTGATATTAGTGTTTACGAGCATCGCAATCCTAACAGTGCTTCGACAAGCCTCGTTCGTGAAAGGTAACATAACATTAGATTGATATCTCCCTTACCACTACTTATGACCATCATTGTTTTAAGCATATCTTATCAAATCAAACATACGATCAGCGAGCTTTGATTATTTAAAATGGTTCATTTAGTATTGTAATAGTTTTCTTTGTTCACCGTCGGAGTTAGAATGATCCCGATTTCTAAAGTCTAAATAGATTTGTTGGCAAGCTGAGATAACGATAATGTATTGATGATGACCTAGTGTCCTACACTCAGCATCATATGTCTATCATCTGGTTTGCGGGAAACCTCTGTCTGTCATACCTTGAGAAGAGGGCCGAGGGTTCTTATGTTTCATACACTTTTATCGCCTCATGCAGGCAAGGCTTGTGCATGCCTACCATTTTCATTAATGTCCACCGTCGCCTGTATACGGCTTCATCGGTTAAACTAATTGGTGCATCTGAGATGGGACGAATAGCCGACATTCTCTTATTAAATTCCTCTGCTTAGCTTTCATCTTGCGGTCTACAGCCACCCTAGAAATGGAGTTCGCAATGGTAACGCTACCGGTGTGTTGCACCTCGAATGAGAAGCGAATTGCAATGCTTCACATTCATGCTTTGCCCAACGATTGATTGCAATTGTAGGGCACTGCATTAAGAAAATTGTATTTTTACTGAAACAATAGAAGAGTCCATCTTTTCGTAACTTCCACCAGGCAGTCAGGAATTCATTCGGAATCAAAATTTAAATGATAAGAACGATACCGCTCCAGTGTCCTTGCAATCCTTACAATAACTTTTTGGAAAGGTAGACCATCATCTGAATCTTATTATCGATGCTTCTTATTTCAGCCGAGGAAGATGAATTATTTGGCGAAGATAATGCTGATAGCATCGCTCATGGTGCACCAGAAATCGATCCATTGGAGGAGCATGTTGTGTTGGAGTTTGGAGTCTCGTGGAATGCCACCTGCAAATCCCATCAACCGATCTTGTGGGTACCATATGAAGATTCGTATGTATGGGTAAGTGCTTCAATAGTATCCAGTTACATATAGTAGCACTAACTAAAACAATTTATATCATCAACAGCTACCTCCCGATATCAGTACCACTGACTTTCATACCGGAGATCCCGATAAGCCGTATGGTACGATGCTCACGATTACGAGCGCTTCTGCCGCTGTAGTTGGTCGATACTATTGCGTGAAACGGTCGGTGTACGATGAAGATAGTGAAGATGAGCTAGACGAGTTGGTAGTCGCTGATCATGCCTCCACGTTCTACGTGTACGTGAATGATACGGAACAACCGCTGGTGCCCGTTAACGTACCCGCCTTCAGAGTCAATCAATACGACACATTGGTGATTCCCTGTAAACCGTCGCATCCGGATATAGAAGTGGAACTGCACAAAGATCTGGACGGAGTGAGTATAATCAACGAATTTTGTTGGTGTTGGATGACCTTTACTACTAGACGATAGGTTTAGTGAGCCAAAAACTCACAGACAACATGTTTCAATTTTCTTCGACGTTTCGGACCCTCTATCAAAAATGTTCTTCTACTTTCTTCTATTCTCAGTTTTTAATTAAATCATATGATCCAGCCAAGGGGTTTGAACTGACAATCAATAAGTCCGAATCCGATAGTGCTACACAACACTTAAAGTGTCAGTCGCGCCATAATTCAACTGTTGGTTGGGATCCAATGGTTAGAGTTGCCCGTACGTTGAGATTCAAATTTTTACGTTCACCTAATCTACTGTAAGCC
>NC_064877.1:56538146-56545646 GCF_943734665.1 Anopheles aquasalis
ATGGAAAGGAACTGCACGAAGGTGATAACGAAGGAGTACAAGTGACCTACTCGCCTAAATCATTTGCTTGGGAAGGTCGACTGACGATCGACAACGTAGTGCGTGAACAATCTGGAGATATCACCTGCCACGTAAAGACCATCGATGGGCTAACCGAAAGAACCACCTCTTACATGGACGTGCTCGTTCCGGTGGCTCCAAGGTTATTGTCGGAAAAGAAGGAACAAAGCTTGACTGTCGATACTACTACTATCATTGTTTTTGATTGCGATGTCGTTGGAACGCCTGAGCCGGAAATTACTTGGTTTAAGGATGACATGCCTCTAGAAATAGAGAAAAATAGCTCCCGTATTCACCTTACCAGATCGGTTCTCACCTACGAGTATATGAAACCGGACGAGCTCGGATTATTTGAGTGTAGGGCACAGAACAAAGAGGGGAAAATCGCAAAGTCCTGGAAAGTGGATGTCCAGAGTAAGCTCTATACACAATACCTGACTACATATTAGCCTAGTGGATGATTAACATTTGCTCTCCATCTATCTCTCCGTCAATCGCATTTCTAGCTACTGTGGTGAAGAAGTCTCTTATATATGCTATCGTCGTGCTGCTACTAGTGCTGATCACAGCGATTGTCCTCATTTCATTGTTCTACTGCAAGAAGAAGAAGGAAGTGAGGGCCATGAAAGCGGCCGGTTTGGCCAACTTTGAGGAAGGTAATCTTGGCTGCTACAACCCCGATGTTGCGCTCGACGAACAAGCCGATCTACTTCCCTACAACTCGGAATACGAATTCCCGCGAGATCGACTCAAGCTCGGAAAGCAACTCGGAACAGGGGCCTTCGGTGTGGTCATGAAGGCGACGGCCACAGGTATCATGGTTAACGAAGATGAAACGATCGTCGCGGTGAAAATGGTGAAAAAACAAACAGACAACGAAGTTATGCGGGCCTTGATTTCGGAACTGAAGATCATGGTCCATCTGGGTCAGCACCTGAACGTGGTCAATCTGCTCGGAGCCGTCACGAAGAACATCGCAAAACGTAGGGTTGAGATTCTTGTAGCTTTAGAGCAACTTCACTATAATTTCCCCATTTTTGCAGGTGAACTCATGGTTATCGTAGAGTACTGTCCATTTGGCAATGTTCAAAACTTCCTACTGAAAAGCCGACCGCACTTTATCGATCAAATCAATCAGGAAACGGGTGAGATCGATCCGACGATCGAGAAGAACGAGCTCCGGTGGTCCAAATGCGGTTACCAATACAATAGGTAAGCCAAACGATTCTTCAACACTGCATGCGAAAATTATCAACAGCCTAACTTATGGCATCCAGTGACTGAATTGTAACTAACATCACCTAACATTCATCATAAAGCATTAAACTAATCCACAATATTCATCCATTAACATTTAGTTCAATAACATAGACAACTCAACAAATTAATCTTAACCTAATCAATCTCAACTAATGAAACTCTGAATTTCTGATCTCTATTTCTATCTTCTGCTATCCATTTTTCTTGTTTCATCCTATGCGCTCTGTGTGGTCTTCTGTCCATGCGTAATGCTCCGTAATCCGTAATGTGTACCAACGTGTGTTGCCTAACCTCATACCGGAACTGGGAAACCCTCATTGGAATTGTGTCTGTTTGGAATTGTTTGTTCGTTTATCGTTGTGTTATGTTATGGGTAATGCTTGCTGGGTGGTTGGTGGATTATTGATTTGCTGGGTCGGTTAACTGTGTTTGGGTAACGTAGTCAAGGCTTGAAGTACATAAATCTCTCGTTTTCCACCAACAACATCAACCATCATCCTCTTCAACATCCGACTGCTTTCTATCATAATCACATCAGCGGCGCAACTCAACCTTACCCCGATCCGAAGAAGCAACTCAACTCTAAGGGCTACATGCGCCACTCTGGAATGCAGAATATGGGCATGGTCGACAGTTGCAACACTGAGGCCACGGCTCTAACATCGATCGAAGGTTAGTAATGGGTTTCATTAGCAAATTATTTCACAATTCACAAATCATTTTTGATTTCATACTTATAACGTGTTTGCAGTGGAAGACCTGAACTCGATCAATTCGAATGAACCACTGTGGAGAACGAGCTATCGGATGGACTTTAAGGGCCCAGTAAGAACAGTCAATACGACGGATCTGGTTTGCTGGTCCTCACAGATTGCTGCGGGTATGGAGTACCTGGCGTCACGAAAGGTACTGCACGGTGATCTGGCCGCACGTAACATTCTTCTGTGCGAAGATAACGTGGTCAAAATTTGTGACTTTGGTTTGGCACGCTCGATGTACAAGAGCGATAACTACAAGAAGAAGGGAGAAGCACCTTTACCATTCAAGTGGCTAGCCCTCGAGTGCATCAGCGATAACGTATTCAGCACATACTCCGATGTGTGGGCCTATGGAATCGTCCTCTGGGAACTGTTCTCCCTGGGCAAGGTGCCGTATCCAGGCATGGAGGCAAACCAGGAGCTCTACAATAAACTTCGCGATGGTTACCGAATGGACAAACCACAATTTTCGAACCAAGACATTTATGACATCATGTTGAACTGCTGGAACGTAAAGCCTGACTCGCGACCAACCTTCAAAGATCTTAAGAGCCGATTCAATGCTATGCTTCCGGATGAGATGCGAGATGTAAGTAACACCTTGCGATTTGTCGCATATCATAAAGCACAAATGCTAACAATCTCACTTCATTGCAGCACTATATGGAACTCAACGAGCCCTATATGGCCATGAATGCAGAGAAAATTGAACGAGGTGAGACGGACTATTTGGCCAATCTAGGACCACCCGAGGAGTTGGCCCCTCCTGCGCCGAACTACGTTAACGGAATAATACTTCCTTTGCCTCCCAGTAAGTTATCTAGCAGTGCCATGTTTCCCTCCGTCTTTGCTGGATGATCATTCTAACTCACATTTATGTGCTTCCAGTCTCTGAAATACGCAAAGACAAAGACTATCTCAAAATGTCCGGAGCAAAGTCGGACTCGGAAGACAGTCAGTTCGATTTCGCCAACTTCAGCAGCGAACGCCATTCACCTACCATTCGCAACAATCTCGATACTAGTCCTCCCAATGGCAGCAAACGACACAAGAAGAAGGGACTCCCGGAAGAAATACCGATGCTGGATACCAATCGACTGTCGACGGTAGCTAACGGGTTCTACTCCGACGGAGAGCAGGAAGCCATCAGCCCAACACCGAGGGAGCGAACTAGCAAACACAACCCTGAACCAGAGTACATAAACCTCAAGACTAGCAAAGGGCCAGGGATACGAGGTATCGGTAGCAAAGATGAGCTAGCCAGTGCTAGTCAGGATGCCATTAGTAATCCCGGTTATATCGCGTTGAGTACAGTTGATGAGAAGCGATGCTAGTAGTAAATGCAAAGGCATATTAGCGAAACAGACAAGACGCACAGCATTTCAGGAAGACGGAAGACGAGGAAAAGAGCTGGACACTATTTTTGTAACAAACTTTACAGTTGTGCGTGCTGTGTTAGTGTACTCACTTACTATCCGAGATGTCCAATGAAGAGCTAGGTGACCGTGTATTGACCGCAAAACGATGTACTATAGAATTTTATCTCTTAATTAATATGAATAAAATCAAATTAAAATAAACTAAGATGTGTTTAATGTGACGACCTAGACACTTCCAAAGTCTATCCATTTCAGCGAAAGGATTGCTAAACGGATTTTGTTGCAATAAAAGTGGTGTATAAGAAATCTTGTAGCCTGAGCTCTCTTCAAGTGTATCAATTATTTTCGATAACGTTCTCCATCAATAATTTGTCCAGCTTCCAGAGGTTGATAGTGCACGATAGCCTTGCAGCAAATCAATTCGAAAGCAAGCACAAATGATTAGTTGAAAATTGTTTAGCCTTATGAACATCTCGTGCATGAACAATGTTCCAGACTACTACAAATATTTTGGTTTCTTTGAAATCAAAACGGTGTTAAATTCCGTCAATATATGAGCATTGAATGATTTGACGTAATCTGATCGGCATTTATGATTCTAATAAAATCCTAATATGTTAGGCCTGAGTGAGTAAGTTTCGCGCAATGTCCGCTGGCCACCACTGAACCGAGTTAAATTTAGAGTGTAAGTATTATAGTAGCTGTATCTGAACGGGACGCTTCTTATAATCCCCATTTTCCCGAGTACGATAAGGATTTCGTTCCCTCGATTGCATTACTAACTTCGATCAGTGTTGTAGAAACAGCAGAACTCTCGATTGCGTTCCTGTTTTTTTGTGTTCGATCAGCACGCTAGAATAAATTCATATTTTGATCCAGACTTGTGATTTATCTATAACCCTTATGCCCGAAAAAAACCCGAGATCAGCTGCCGTTTGGTTGGTTATATTTTGGAATAAGTACTCACCAGCGTCGCGATGGTCCGGCGATAAGAGACAGAATTTAAATGGAGGGAAATAGTTCAAGCATAATGTCCATGTTGGAAAACAGCATCACTCAACCGAATACAAATTAAAGTTATGAAACATCGATTAAGAACTCCTCTTTCCTCCTCCGGCTTAAATTGAAGTATAGATTTCCTGTTAGTAATGACAGTCGTGTACAAGTCACCAAAAGCATTAAGTTCTCCGTTTTGTTCATTTTTTTTTAAACCATGGTGGAATTCAAACGTTATAGTGTGATTGTATTTGAATGCAAAATCATAATTAGCTATTGCCCGTGAGCATAGTCACTTTGAAATGAGTAAGTTTCTGTATCGCACCATAAATCGTTATCGCAACCATATGGTACTGATAACATTGCAAAACACTATGAAGCTGGATCGAAAAACAGCAACATATCCAGAAAACATTCGGAAAGTGAAGGTCAGAATTCAACGAAATCCTAGTCGCAGTCAAAACAAGCTCGGAAAAAATTTGAAAATTTCACTCGAATAAATGTAACACATATTGAAGAGCTAAACTGCGTTATAAGATCGAAGATCGAAGCAAACGATCTTACACCGCAGTAAAAAAAAAATTCGATGCAAAGGAGTTTTTTCGTTTGCATGAACGTTGCGTGTTTCCAAACATGTTGTTCTTCGAAAAGAAAAATTTCCCAATTATTCAGTCCATAAACTCTCATAACGATCGTGTTTACCGGACCGAGGGCTCATACTACACTTTGAGCCTACATACACTCACTAGTAGCAATTTCCCAGTACTAGTGGTAGTCGACGCGTAAACATTTCGGTCACAAACCTTAGACGGTCACAACAAAAGACCCTACCCAGTCTAATAAAGCTCGTGTGAACCATGAATTGTTAAAAATCATATTTCACACTTCACTGCGGATTGCGAATACGCCAGTCGCAAATTTGATACACTATTCCATCTTGTCCGAATTGGAGAACAAGGTAAGGACTATAAAAAATGCCAATATGGTTGCGCTGAAGAAATCGGTGGTACCAGAATGGGTCAAAAGATTGCAAGATTACATACGTGCAGCATGCAACTCGTTTGTGGACCGTTTGAAGGCTATAGTCAAGACAAAAGTTAACCACATTGAGCTAATTATTCAATTTTGCCTTTTTAAATACAAATTTGTCTTTGAAATCAATAAAAAAAAATTCAAACTAAAAAGGTATGATGTTTTCAATAGGCAACTAAATCAGGTAACTTTATACCAGTAACCCTGCATTTTTGTAATAGCTTTATATTTTATTAATAATAATTATGAAATACATACGTTAGAAATACAAAGTTATCAGTGCATATATCGCATATTGTCGAAAAGAAGCCGAAAATCACAATACATCCAACCAACTGGACGGGTTTATCCATATTTTTGTCTACTCAAAAATGTCCCAATAACACGGTTTGGAAGATACATGACAATTGTGGGTGCGGTTATTGAAATTTTTCAGAGTGTAGTTATAGTTGTCTCTATTATCACCGAAAAGATCTTATGCGAAGGTTTTCATAGTGTGTTTTCAGCCTTAATACCAACATTGTCTACGTTTGTGAACAAGAGCCAGAATAATTGATCAATTATCACGCCAAAACACGTAATGGACTAACCTAATCACAAGGCCTTGAACGGGGTTCGATGCACCTGGGCAAATTCGATATTGTGGGGCGCAACAATCTCCGGCATTCACACTTCCTTTCCCTTTACCTCACCACATCGCTGTCTCTTGTTCCCGAGGGCCATGAAACCGTCGTCGAAAATCTTTCGATTCATTGACGATACCAATCCTGGGGCACGCATTTTGCATGCATGCTTGCATGACCGTTGCATCCAGATCCGTGAAAATAAAGTAAACGTTCATCGCGACAGTCCCGCAAAACCTCGACCGTTGGCTCCGTGTTTAACGTCACAGTCGTCCCGAATGCATTGAATTTCTTCCAAAATGCTGCGAACCTCTGGCGCCAACTTGTTTGCTGGAGTTTTGTTTGCTTAGAAATGGTAAGCGTCCGTGCCGATCGCACTGGAATTAGTATGTGATGAGTGAAGGACCTACTTTTATACCAGCGTCATTGTGCAGTGTTTTGGGGAATGAGCATGGCAAAGTTCTGATTTCTCCACTGCGTATGAGCATTGAGATATAGTCGTTTGGCTGCCCTAGTCCGTGCTGGGTAGCTGGACATCTCAGTCCTCTGCAACCATCAGACTAGTCCATAAGTATTATCGTTTAAACTCGCTTTAATCGCATTACAGATGATCTTATTGCCTTAGTGCCTTAATTCGTGATTTTTCGTGAGACAACAGTCCTCAAAGAAGTAAACAGTTCTGTATATTCATATCGACATTCGAGACGAACTCGTTGTTTAAAAAAAAAAAGGTGTTCAAAGATGTAAACAATTATGAGCGAATACTCAGGAAGCAACGCGACGGTTTTAGTGATGGTGAAACAAAGTGATCTTCCTCACAGTTCGAGGAAGCTCTGAGCTACTCTTGGTGTTAAGTGACGAATTGTGACAAGAAAGTATTCCAGCGATTTCCGCAGTCAGCTCCTAGTATCGTGTTGGATGAATAGAAGAGGAGCAGAACAAATTAGAGAATTACATTAGCACCATGATGGGTAGAGCAACGACTGTGATATTAGTGTTTACGAGCATCGCAATCCTAACAGTGCTTCGACAAGCCTCGTTCGTGAAAGGTAAGAAAACATTAGATTAATTTCTCCCTTACCACTGCTTATGACCATCATTGTTTTAAGCATATCTTATCAAATCAAACATACGATCAGCGAGCTTTGATTATTTAAAATGGTTCATTTAGTATTGTAATAGTTTTCTTTGTTCACCGTCGGAGTTAGTATGATACCGGTTTCTAAAGTCTAAATAAATTCGTTGGCAACGTAAGATAACGATCATGTATTTGTGATGACCTAGTGGCCTACACTCAGCATCATGTGTCTATCATCTGGTTTGCGGGAAACCTCTGTCTGTCATACCTTGAGAAGAGGGCCGAGGGTTCTTATGTTTCATACACTTTTATCG